>NC_036863.1:16394556-16483236 GCF_002910315.2 Salvelinus sp. IW2-2015
GGCCCCTGTGGGGTGCCGTCCAGGATGCGATATCGCTGTGGCGACCACAGAGCCCATCTGGTGACAGGGAAAGGCATCACCTGCTCTCTTTTTTCACATTTTGTCTCTCTCGTCTATTTTTCTCTCTCTTTCTCTCCATTTCTCATGTTGTCTCGTCTCGCCCCCCCCCCCCCCCTCTCTGTCTATGATACCAGATTGCAGGAATTAACTGTGTCTGGGGGAGAAGAGCTGGAGGAAGTTGAGACTAGCTAAGCCCCGCAGGCTGAGGCAGGCCACGCAGCCCTGGCAATTTATATACTTTCATGGGCAAACCTCCTGGACTGGCCCCTCCACCTCCTCCTCCTGCTCTGACTACAGCCAACAGGTGAATAGGAGTTAGTCATGTTAATCAAGTGCCTGGATCTCAAGCAGTTATTGGATCCTGGCTATTTACAACCACAGCTAGGAAGGATGTTGTGCTTGGGAGTAGTATGGCTGAGGTATGACTTCGTTTGAAAGACTGTGGGAGGTTTTATGATGTGACAAAAGAGGGAACTGTAATGGTGCAGTATTCGGCAACAACAGGTGTGGTAATGGTGAAGCCATAATACATTAACGGGTGACTAATAGTGGTGCAGTATTTGGAAGACACTGAGTGGTGGTGGTTGAAGCGCTATGTAATGTGACACAGGGGGGACTGTAATGGCAAAGTACTTGGCAGGTCGGGGGATTAGAGAGGGAGCGATGGACAAGAAACAAAAACAGAGAAGATCAATTGAGAGAGAGAAACATGCATTCCTCCTCAGTGAATTTCAGAAAAATCTAAATTGTGAAACATTAAAAAAAGTTTTAAAAAACTATACTATTCACGTCACCATATTAATTATAAAAACACACTGTTTTGCAATGAAGGTCTACAGTAGCCTCAACAGCACTCTGTAGGGTAGCACCATGGTGTAGCCGAAGGAAAGCTAGATTCCGTCCTCCTCTGGGTACATTGACTTCAATGCAAAACCTGGGTGGCTCGTGGTTCTCACCCCCTTCCATAGACTTACACAGTAATTATGACAATTGAACTGACATGTTGTCCACCCAATCAAAGGATCAGAGAATGAAGTAGTCTAGTACTGAAAGCATAAGGTACAGCTAGCTAGCACTGCAGTGCATAAAATGTGGTGAGTAGTTGACTCAGAGAGAGAAAGACAATAGTTTAACAGTTTTGAAAAAATGTATTTCTTAAAAAGTGAAGGAGTAGCAAAGAGAGAGAGTGACAATGATGTAGCCTGTGTGTAGCGGTAAGCGGTTATGATATGAAGGTTTGGCTTGGAAAGGTTTTTAGTCTGGTTACAGACAGCTGATGTGTTGCGCACTGAAGTTCACAGGGAAAAGGTGAGAGAAGGAGAACGGGTAGATGTGAGAAGGAATACAACGATCAAAGGGATCACGCTGTTTGTATGTGGCTGCTATGAAAGTGAACTGTGTTTTGAGTGTGATGAGGGGTGTATTCATTCCGCCGATTTCTTAAACGGAAGCAAACACGGATAAACATACCTAAATTTGTCCAATAGAAACTCTTGTTTACAACTGTTGGACTAATGGTTACACCTAGATCAACTAGATGCAGGCAAGATTGTGCAAGGCGATATTGAATGTGTCAATGTCTGTCACCTCTCTCGACCTGTGCACCTACGTTGTAAACGGTCATTCATAGGCTAGGTTGTAGCAACCTCATGATGGGTAGAGGGGAAATGTTTGTGTCGTGTAGTAGCCAAAACCTTTCGATGTTACGTTGAGCTGGGTGAATGGAATATGAATGACAGTCATCTAATATACTGTAATAGAAATAAGGCAACGCTCATAATTTTTTTTTTTATCATACTCCCTCATCTTAACGGCACCGACCGCCACTGGTCTAAATATATTTATAGAGAGATGCAAAGCCACTGGGCTCTCCAACAGAGAAACAACAGTGAGCTGGAGCGTAGGGCTGCAGACCCGAAGAGGGAGGGAGGAGAGACAGTAGCACTTCAGTATGCAGTCAATGTGGAGGAAGAGAGAGCAAGAGAGAGCGAGAGATGGGGATAGGGGTTGTCTCACATCACCCAAGAGCCAGTGACCATGGCTGAAGGCTGCAAGGGGTGGGTCACACATGCCAGTGAGCGTGTTCAAGTGTGTGTCCAGATGTATCCTGTCTGCAAGAGTGTATGTGTGTGTGTGTGGTGTGTGTGTGTGTGTGTGTGTGTGTGTGTGTGTGTGTGTGTGTGTGTGTGTGTGTGGGTGTGTGTGTGGTGAGTGTGTGTGTGTGTGTGTGTGTGTAGGAAGGGCTTGGACAGAGCTGTATGACGCCACTCACACGCTGGACCGTGGCGTCCTTTGAGCTTAACTGGAGGCTTGAGGGTATGTCACATCAACCATGAGCCACTGAGCACAGCTGGGGAATTGGTGTGTGTTTGTGTGTTTTTTTCCTGTGTGTTTTGAAGAAAACATTGGAATGGGGAGGGTAAGGCACCTTCGAGGGTCTGAGAGCAAGGTTTGAGTGAGGCTACAGCAAGCCACATAAAACACACCTCAAACACACCCATCACAATAATATTGCCCCTAACAGCCATTAAGGGAAGTAAAAATGAAGTCACACATGAGCATACTATAATAAGGCCCATACAACAACATGACATGTTCATACAGTATGTGTCATCTCCGGGGAACTCTCGGTTGCTGAGGAGAAAAACAACACGTTTCTAAAGCCCTTTATTTAATTCCACCTGTCGTGTTGCAGCAAGTGTTGTACATTTTGTCAATATTAGATCTATGTAAACAATGCCATCAGCTGCATCCTGTACCAGATAAAGTGATGTTAGTTATCACCCTGCCAATGTTTCCCCCATCTTTAATTTATGCTAAAACAAGAGATGTCTGTCTGTAGGATGTGATGTGATGTGTGGACAATTTTAGCCGTTTCTCTGCAGTGTATAGTGTGTGTGTGTGTGTGTGTGTGCGTGCAGTATGCATTTAGGGTGTCTATGATGTACATTTTGTGTTTTTGTGTTTATGGCAGGTGTGTGTGTGTTAGAATGAGATGTGTGTCTGTGTCCCTGTGTGTGTGTTGTGTGTTGTGTGTCCCCACCAGATGCTGAATTAAGCATGACAGACACAAAAGCCTAATCACCTTCACAGCTCCAGCTCCAGCCCCGGCCTCATCTCCTCACTGGCTTGTGACCCAAAAAGTTGCTATGGCAACAAACAAAGTCTCATTTATCTCCCAACATTTGCATTATTTTTTTCGGAGGTGGTGGATAGTTACTGCATTTCCGTACCCACGCCTTTTGATAATACAGTATGAGGCTCAAAGGTTTGATCATGCAAACCAACTCAACATATCTGGAAATAGTAACCACTATCATCTTAGATTTGCAGTGGTGGAAATGAGGAGCCCAATGTGGTGCTTATTCAAACTAAAAATAGCCACCCTGAAGCTCATTATCGAGTTGCATTTCAATTAAATGATTTGTACATTTTTTACACTAGATCCCATCTAATCCGGGCTAATTCCAACCAAAGCAATGTGAGCAACACATAATGTAGCTGAACTGAGTGGGTGCTAGTATGTGTGTGTGTGCGCACATCTGTGAGTTTGCAGGAGTGCCAGTACAGCTACACTAGAGTGTGTGTGTTTGAGTGTGAGTGTGCACATGTGCCTGTGCACGTGTGGTGATGAATCTCCATGTGGGCACCTCGTGCACACCTCCAAAACACTGCAATAAATCACACACCTCCAAAACACTGCAATAAATCACAGTGCAGTGCCACGGACACTGTGTTTCCTGGCCCTGACAGCTTCAGATGGATGGAATGAGAGACTGGGCTTATTAATACACCTCGAGCCCAACTCACAGGACAGGTAATCGCCACACGCCGCATGCTAATGTTGCTACATAATGACTTATACCTAGCCTAGCGGCGAGCACTGAAGCACACTGACAGGAAATATCAATATTCATTCATAAAGTTATTTAGAGAGGGCAACTAACGGCCTGAATGGCTGAAGCACGAGTGAGAGGTGCTTGTCTTGTAGATGGGACGCTTGTGGTTGACAGACTAAGCAGAGTAAGTTGTCGGCGTAACAAATGGAGCCGTCTGTTTTTGATTGTTTGAAGTTAGCCATTTTCTCAGTTTCGTTGTGCTAAATGGTAACCTCCGGCTATCCTTTTAAATTAGAACCAGTGTAGCTAAATTAAAATCAACTGTCAGAATGCAATTAATGAACAGCTCTGGTAAAGTCTACAATGTGTTCTCACATGCAATAGATACAGTATGATGTGAAGAGGTAGTACCTTTCTTTTGGCCTTTTTTACTTTTTTCTACACTTGCAATGCATTGTATGGTGTGGCAATCCATAATTCAATCACATGTTATTTGTCCCAAACAAAACACATGATTCTTGGCCCAGAGATTTCAGATCAATGAATTTAACATGTGTGCCGGCTCACCTGGGCCTCCCTGGGAGCTTTTACATGAACAAAGAAGGAGCGCGACAGACTAATCTTGGAATAACGTGTTAATGCAGACCCAGCGTAAACAATCCACTCGAGCCAATGATCTGCGAGTCAAGTGGTGGTGAACTGCTACATTGACAAAGAACTGGAAATATGGATTCAGTCATGATTGCATTTAGATGCCGATTTAACTCCACTCAATACGCCAATGGTAGGAGATATGCTTTTGCAGGCAAAAATCCACCAATGACACTCGGCTCATGGACTCAACCCTTCAACACACCCAAAAGGATATGGAAAAACTTGTTTGTTATAAAGTTAAACATGAGCTTTTTATGACAGAATGTAAAAATGTTGTGAAATAAATCGTTATTTAGAAAAGATTACACTACCCAAAAGGCACTTTATTTGTGGTATGACAAAGCTATGAAATAATCACCTTATCTTAGCAAAATCAGCAGTGAGAACCCTACCTACTTCTAATGAGGTAACAGGTAGGCCTACGCTTTAATACAAACAAACGAATCAGCAGATTACTGCCTGAAGAGGCACAAAAAGGCAATAGTTTGCTAAATGACAGCTTCTTAGTATGGGAGTTTGTTTGCTGTTGTTTTAGCAGTTCCTACTGAAGGTTATTTTCCCCTCTTAATCTTAGTCATTGTTGTTCTCTGTCACTTTGAGTGGAGTAATTGTCAGAGCTGAGCACCTTTCAGCATCGCGCAGCAAAGTTGCTGTGTCTTGCCAGTAAACAGAGCTGTACTTTGAATACCTAATGCGCCCCGCCAAAAGGCCATGTGCACTGATAGCAGATAGCACCTGCGACTAAAAGGAAGATAAAAGGAGTGAGGAAAAAGGGTTCTTCTGTAATCCATCGGTGAAGGACGTTGTTGAGAAAAACAATTATATGCAATGCCTGTAAAGTTGAAAAGGTGAATTAGGAATGTAATTTTTATTTAATTTTAATTTTAATTATTATTTTTTAATATTGGATTTACGAGTTTTCAAGGGTTTCAGATTCTAATTTGTGGGTTAAGGTGTTTTCCCCCCAGTTTCGTTTCAGGTGTTCCACGTCCCTGCTCTTTTATTTTATATGGGCTCAGTGAAGTTCGTTAAAAAGTTCAAGAGAAGGAGAACATACAGATCTCACCGACTTTTTGCTCCAAGCTAAAAACAAAAGTGAGGCTAGCAATTTGGGCTTGTGATCTTATCTTGCTTGGACCACTGCTTCAGGGAGCAATGCTCAAATGAGATTTAAGAATTATACAACATATTTATTTTGAAACTACTTTCTGTGAAAGTAATTCATCTATACAGGCAAAACCTAATTGAACCTGATTGATGTTGTTCTCAGTTTGAGCCAGTTAACATTTTCAGTATGAAAGTACAATTCATTGCTGTAGCATAGTTAAGTACAGCAGTACACATATTCAAAGCTATAATCACATTCCGTTATTGCAAGTCAGCCAGGTGAATGTGGGAGCAAAACAGCATTATTGCATTGTACAGTAAGGTTACAACTGTGTGATTAACGCTTGTTATACGACAATACAGATACGGATGCAGAAAACTGTCAGCTGTTGGTTTGAAGAGGTACAGTAGGCCTATCAGTGGTATAATATATATATTTTTTTGTATACAGTTTTTGTAGTTGTCCTGAACCCACCCAAGTCATCAGGATGTGGTCAAGTTCGCCACCCGTCTGTTGGTTGCGGCTGTTGGTCTGCCCTGTACGGAGTTTGCGCATGTCCGGTATCCCAATATGCATGGTACAAGCTACCTAGTTTAAATATCAAGGGTACTCCTACAGCAGAATAACATTTGATTAACACCCGATAACACTTGATTTACATTATCAATATTCGGTCTGGTTAGCTGATAGATGCTGCTCGTAGGCTACGACCCTTTGACCTAACTCCATCTTTTCTTCAGTCAAGAGTTGCACGTGTGTCAGGGCAGCAGCAACACAGGTAGCTAACCTCCATATACTTATTTAAGAGCATTGAAGATAAATTACAACCAGTAAAAAATATATATTGAGCTAACCAACTAGCAGATCAATCATCAACATAAATGACCATATTTTCAGGCACTAACTAGCTTGCTTACAATTTATGATGAGTGACTGTTGTTGAAGAAATAAATAGGGCTATTTTCAAAAAGTCATTATGTTCTGAATTTCGAGATATGGATTATGAAATCATTATGAAATGTTTTTCAAGGGGTTGGGGGGGAGTTGTATACACATCTAGGAATGGTGTGTGGTGGCGGGGTGTGTTGGCCATCGTGCGTGGTGCGGCCCTGGGGGGTGTGTGTGGGTGTGGTGTTGTGTGTGTGGTGGGGGGGGGGGGGGGGGGGGGGGGGGGGGGATGCCTGAAAGGTATGTGCACGGCCCTGCTAATACAGCATGAACCTGATGGACCATACAGCATGTAGTGCAGAAAGGCTGCTGGAATGATGGTAATAACCATATAGTGCATATCACCATGTCCATTTGCGCCTCATTGGCTGGCATACTGCAACACTGCAGAACTGAGCGCCCAACAGCATATCCAGACTCCAGTTCATTCAGACGAGAGACAACGATGCGATTCACTCTGCATTACGTTTGCTTCCCTATACATGATATAATATATGCTGCATTTGTGAATGTGAACATATAAATCAAAGTGACAAACACAATCAACGGACAAAAAATACATTCACGGGTCTGCATGAAATATAGGCGGAATTCAGTAGGAGTTTAAGAAAAAAGGAAGGACAAAAAAAACTGCTGACATAAATGATAGAAAAGGGCCAAGCCACATGTTGTATCTTCAGCTCTAGTGGGGTCTCTCATGTTTTCATGTATACACTGATCAGGAATTTGCTCAGCTTAGTCTCCTGTCCACACATCCATGCTGCCAATTAATGGGTGGAGGTATCAAACATGGCATGTGTTGCCCAAGTATGGACAAGAAAAGATGATTAAGCATTTTACCTTTTGACTACAGGCTCCGAAGCTAAGCAACTGATTAGCGGTGGGAGGAATCCTGCTGAGTCCCTGCTGATTTATCACTACACCAAAAGGAGCTTGGCAGCCGACTTCGTGGAGGGGAGGAGGAAAACGCAAGGGGAAGCTCGTGAGGTCAAAAGCAATCAATAAATTATCCCTGAGACAAAGCCTCCATTATTTAGAGGGGGATCGATACAACTTTTGTGACTCAAACACTACAACCTATTCTTCTTGCTTATAAGCAAACTTCGGCTGAGGCACTTTTCCATGGTCAATTATTAAAATCAACTCGGCCGGCTTCGTAAACATCTACTCGGTGGCTCTGTAGATTTATGCTTGCATCGTGGCCCTCCACAAGGTCATTTCCGTTAAATGGCTTTTACGTCTTGACTTTGAAGTTTATAAACCGTTATTTAGATTTATTCAGACTCAGATAATTCCTCAAAATCAATTAAAAACCCTTTTATTTTATTATCAAATGGGGCTCTGGCAAAGGGAATGGGGAAATACAAACCGTTGACCGTTCATTTCTCTCTAATGGTTACGGTCAAAGCGGTTGTTCAATTTCCAGATGACACATTACAGCATCATGGGTACAACTCAAGACCACATGATTTAACTGATTCATGGAAATGTTCTTTAACTTTTCCAAATTATTCATCAATATGAAATGGACCTCGATCTACTCATCAAAGGCCTAGGTGCTACAATGTAGAGTAAAACAAATCAAGAGCAGCAGAAGAGATTTGGCTATGATACCAAATGTGGTGAAATACGTAAACATAAATCTGCTCCTAATAATAAAAGTCGTATTTGCTATGCTCCTATAGGCTACTTGGTTATCCAAAGAAACTAGAGCGTACACTATATATACAAAAGTATGTGGACACGCACTCAAATTAGTGGATTCAGGCTATTTCAGCCACACCTGTTGCTGACAGGTGTATAAAATCGAGCACACAGCCATGCAATCTCCAGAGACAAACATTGGCAGTTGAATAGACTTGCTGAAGAGCTCATTGACTTTCAACATGGCAACGTCATAGGATGCCACCTTTCCAACACATTTGGAAAGTTTCTGCACTGGTCAACTGTAAGTGCTGTTATTGTGACGTGCAAACGTCTAGGAGCAACAACGGCTCAGCCGCGAAGTGGTAGGCCACACAAGCTCACAAAACGAGACTGCCGAGCGCTGAAACGCGTAGCACGTTAAATTTTTTTTTGCCTGTCCTTGGTTGAAACACTCACCACTGAGTTCCAAACCTCCTTTGGAAGCAATATCCGCACAATAACTGTTCGTCGGGAGCTTCATAAAATGGGTTTCCACGGCCGAGCATCTGTACACAAGCCTAAGATCACCATCTGCAATGCCAAGCGTCGGCTGGAGTGGTGTAAAGCTCGCCGCCATTAGACTCTGGTGCAGTGGAACACCGACTGGGAGCCAGGCCTAATTGCCCAAAATCAGTGCCTGACCTCACTAATGCTCTTGTGGCTGAATGGAAGCAAGTCGCCGCAGCAATGTTCCAACATCTAATGGAAAGTCTTCCCAGAAGAGTGGAGGCTGTTATAGCAGCAAAGGGGAACCAATTCCATATTAATGCCCATCATTTTGGAATGAGATGTTCGATGAACAGGTGTCCACATACTTTTGGTAATGTAGTGTACTTCTCTCGCTCTCTCCTTTCACTCCTACTTTCCAAAGACTTGACTGTGACAGAACTATACCCTTCTAGATTACTCCTTCTCTATCCCTTCCTCTCTCCATCCCCCCCTCTCTGTCTCCCTCTGCTTTCCAACTGCTTCTGACTGGGAGAGGAGAAGGACTATCCCCTTATCCACTTGGGGAAATTAATCAGAGAGGCGGAGAGAGTGAGAGAGAGAGGGGGGGGCAGAGAGGGGGGAGACATGGAGAGAGAATGAGAGATGTCTGAGCCTGCCTTCCAATGAAGTCTGATTCACACCACCAAACCTCTCCTAGCCCCTGGTCTTACTCACACCACCAAACCTCTCCCAGCCCCTGGTCTTACTCACATCACCAAACCTCTCCCAGCCCCTGGTCTTACTCACACCACCAAACCTCTCCCAGCCCCTGGTCTTACTCACACCACCAAACCTCTCCCAGCCCCTGGTCTTACTCACACCACCAAACCCCTCCCAGCCCCTGGTCTTACTCACACCACCAAAACCTCTCCAGCCCCTGGTCTTATCACACCACCAAATCCCTCCCAGCCCCTGGCCTACTCACACCACCAAACCCCTCCCAGCCCCTGGCCTTACTCACAACACCAAACCTCCCTCAGCCCCTGGTCTTACTCACACCACCAAACCTCTCCCAGCCCCTGGCCTTACTCACACCACCAAACCCCTCCTAGCCCCTGGCCTTACTTACACCACCAAACCCCTCAAGAGACTTCTCTACCCACACTTGCATCTCCCCAGATGAGCGCCCCGCCACTTTTATCTTCTTCTCTCCCAGATATGTCACCACGTGTAACTATTGCTTTAAAAGTTGTCTGTGATATCTGACCTTTGGCGTGTTCGCAGTAGATAAGGTCTGGTATGATATCTCTGCTCTCTGGAGGTCTTTGTGAAGTCTCTCTTTTTTCCACCCTAACTCCAGGAGACCTTTACTAACCTTCAGTTTTTAAAGGAAATGGAAGATGTATGGTGTGTGTAAAGGAGAGCGTGTGTATTAGCTGTGGAGGAAGAGAAGAGGGGGAAAACGGTTAGATCAAGGCCCGGACGAGTCAATTAATAACGCTAATATCCCTAAAAAAGCCAGTCAATWGTACTCACTTTTTAGCTCCTCCGTTTCAAAGCACGTCTACCTGGCTTGCACACACTGTGCTTAGTCAGTCTCCCTTAACCCACTCAATGCCATGGCTCAGTTCTCCAAATAGACAAGATGACAGACATCCTCCAAATACAAACACAGCCACGCCAACAGCTCCCGCCCTGAGACAGACACCTACACCACATGGCTTCAATCCGCTGCCTGACATTTTTTTTAAATCTTCCATTTAGACTCCACTCCCTAGGGGCTCCTCCTGTACACACAACACACACACAGTGTCAAAAAGTCCTCAGTAGCACCCCGAAACAAAACAATTCAAAAACTCTTAATCTCCCTCACCTTATTCCTTTACATCCCCCATTCCCTCTATCTCTCTCTATCACCCACCCCATCCTTCTTTCTCATGTTACTATGCAGCAGATTATATGGCACAGTCCTCAAGACAGAGACAGTAGAGGAGAGCAGAGAGGACTGAGTCTACTGAACATTGGAGGTAATTAGTGATCTTGATAATGGGGTGAGGGCAAAGAAGGTTGCCACTGATCTGGCCTAATTGCTCAGATCCATGCCAAAGTGCCCGGGTAGGAGACTGAGGCGGATAATGGCCTCAGTGCCCGTTGCCAGGGATATGCCCGTGACTCGGTTTTTAACGACATTCAGGGGTGGGTGGATGGGTGGCGCCCCGACCATTGTCTCCATGCATCCTTCAAGGGGGACAATCTGAACACACAGCTGGGCAAAGGGATAGAGAAAAGAAAAAGGTCTCGAGAAGGCACCATTATGTAAGCATTAGGCCAACTGTGTGTATTCATCAGTTCAACGCGTGGCCAAATCTCTGAGATGCATTATCAAACGTTGGGTAGTATGAGAAGTCAACGACATAAACATGCAAACAGGATAAAAATGTGTCATTGATGCTAATTGAGAGAAATAAAGATACATATTTTCTTATACAGGGATTCAAGATTTATGCCTCGGAACGTATATGATATGTTGCGGAGAGTATGGAAAAAAACTAGATGCACTCAAGATAATACAAGACAGAGATCTTTTAAAGACACAAACTTTCAGATAGCTATAAGCAAGGTTTTGAACAAATACTACAGTGCTACTACTCAGTATTAAGACAAGTACAAGGAGGGATGCATAAATGCTCTACTGTCTTATATTAATGCCATACTCAGTGTAACTTAGCTCAATGTTTCAATCGGAACACCTTTGACAACCACAAAACAATACGTTTATTATGTCCCACACAAGAATGGAACATCTTCACAAATGTCTCAACCAACACACCGTTACAGTCAACAAAGTGTGCTTTTTTCTCAAGGGGGACTTAATTCACCAATAGCAGACGCAAACAAATTGGACAGTCTCTTCGTACCTGGAAGTAGAGTTGGACACTTGACCAAAGTGGCGAGAAGCTAGGACCCTGCAGGAGTTGGGAAGCATTCGGAATAATCCACACACTGTTACAATGGTACTTACCTAGAGAGAGAGAGCGAGAGAGAGAGCGAGAGAGAGAGCGAGAGAGAGAGCGAGAGAGAGAGCGAGAGCGAGAGCGAGAGCGAGAGCGAGAGAGATTGAGAGAGAGAGAGATTGAGAGAGAGAGGGAGAGAGAAACACAGGTTAAACAGTTGCTAAACAACACTTTAGAAGTCTCATTGGAAAAACAAACAATTCAAGGTTTATACACACAAAGGTAAAGCATAAGGAGGAGAGGATCTAATGGACATGAAGGGGACAGTGTCTCAACACAATTAAATTGCTTCATTCCTTTCCTCATCTCCTTGACTGGTGAAAGGAAGCCCTTTTTAGTTTCAGCAATATCCACATCAGTGGTGATAGAGGAAAGGAAGAGGAGTAAAACTATTGAGACCCAGCCCTCTTCCCTGACTCTGAACTCCGACTCTCTACACCCCTCTGCTTTAAAGGGAATGACTCCCTAGTGCGTTTTCACATAGCTAACAATCTTGACTGCAAGGCACAATTAAGTGGGAACTTCTGAATCGTGTCCAAAATTGTAATAAGACACCAAACATTTTATTTTCCGCATACCATTAGACTGCATCTGATTAATAATTTATCACAAAAATTACAGGGGAAAATTAAAGGCTTTCATGAAGCTGCCTTGCAGGGAAAACGACGGCAGGTCGTGAAGGACGGAGGGGAAGAGAAGAGGCTGGCATTTAATAACTCAGGCACCCTGGGATGGCAATTACGAACTCCCATAATAATCTGGCAATCGCCTTTATTAGGTGGATGTAACAGTAATGACTGAGCGCTGCGCATTATGCGGGTGACGTGTCAACCCTGTGCCTGGGTTATAGCCGAACGAGGGGGGTGTGGGGTGGGGAGTAGCTTTTTAATCAAGGTGACAATCATTCTGTTCGTCAGAAACATAAAACAGGCCGGATTTTTCACATCCCTGTGTTTGCTTGCACTTTCATCCGGGTTTTCCTGCATAATGTGTCACAATGAAAGTGCTCTTGACAGGCAGTAGTACATCGAGGGGGAGAGGAAGGAACCTCAAAGAAGTCAGAAAGTGGAGATGGAGAACTTTGTAAAGAAAAAGATTTTCAGAGGCGAAGACATTTAAATTCCTCTCATCAGGAACCAGGGCTGGTTGATCGTCCCCCCCCCCCCGACAGTCTTAAAAAATGGTGCCGCTCAAAAAATTATATAGATACTGTATGATGTGACATTTATTTTGTGACGAACTGAGCGCTCCTTTGGAGTAGAGTGACATTTCAGCCATAAGACTTTATTTTTCAAACGCTGTCAGTCTATCTGACATCTGGGTTGGAGATTGAAAAAAGGGCAGCTCATTCAAGTCAAAGGTTCTTCCTCCGAGTGTGAAATCTTTGGAATAATGGCTTTGAAATGCAGTGTGTGTGACAGCCGAGTCTGGTAACACCGAGAGGTGGTGGTGTCAAATAATAAAAGAGCTCACGTATCTCCTCATTTTGACGCATACAAACATATCACATTACTAAACATGATACACATAAGTGCATCCCTGGGATCTGAGTGTATTCAAGACCAATCCAGCACTGCCTCAAATGCCAGTGAGTTAATTCCTCCTGATAGTTAATGAGACACATCAAGAAACAAACCCGATCACATTGTTTTGCGCCGCAAACGGATTTGATTGGCGCCATATAGTTGTCGCATGGTTCCCATCACACACTATCAAAGACAACAGCCCATAGACGATCCAGCCGAGCGAAACGCACATTGGGGACTTCGAGCAGTGTGCAGCACAAGTCCACTCCAACCTGTTACTCTCCACTTCAATGGCCATCCTTTCCAGTTCCCTTAATTCAATCAGAGAGGGGGATCTCAGAGCCCCTGCCAGTGTTGCTTGCTGACAGCTCAAGGCTCTTTGGAAACCCTCTCATGACTGCACCACCAGCATTGCCATCTCTGGGCCCCTTCCGCTCTGGCAGTGTCTTACTTATACATGGAAGAGAGGGAGGAAGAGAGAGAGGGAGGAAGAAAGGGGCTAGGAGCTTCTCTTTGTGATGTGACACCAGGGTGACAGGGTGGGATCACTAGTGAACACTCCAGCTGACAGCTTGTTTGTGACTTGCCGTGTTTGCTAGCTGAGAGCTTGCACAGTTAGGGCGACAGAGCTAGGATTACTTTATACTTCCCCTGTCTTGGCAAGCGCAGCCATTACCACATAGCAGGACACAGGGGTAAAGCGTATTGAGAGCACCCCCGAAATAAATTGGCTAATTAGGGTATGGAAGTGTATGGCCTTGCTACAGAATGACACGTTGTTTTGCTAAGAGGGATTACATTTTCAAATGTGGGTCGACAATAGAGATGGGGAAAAAACCTGAAGCCCTTGATGACTCACGTCTAATTGATACTAATTGATTACAATCTGTGGACATGACATGGAAGCCTATAATCAACATAAAAAAGCCAAGATGTCATTCCAAGCAGCTTTTATTTGGTTAATTTGTGTTACAACAATACGTTACATATCGACATATGGGTATTTACGATTATCATTAATTCCAACCTCCTCTTAAACAAGCCACATCACCCCTCTGTCGAGTTCACCGTGTGATAAACTGATGACACTTATTTTGTATGCAGGGTATACAGTGAAGCTCCACCCAACTAATTCTCTTTTGCGGCTAAATAAGATACTTACGAGCTATGATACATGGACTCATCACTGACTAATGCCATCCAGGTTCGAGTTCCAATTCCAATTCCTTGGGAAGCGCGGTAGGATTTCAAAAAGCCTCAAATGGAATGTGTCATAGATTTTCCATTCGTATGTGCAGTCAGTTTGCATACTAATGAAGATATTAATGAGCCATCATGAGATTAAACTTTTAAATATTAATGTGCTGTCATGGCCACTTTCAAATTAAAACATTAAATACATGTTAGCAACATATTAGGACCAATTTGTTTCGTATGAAAGAAAGTGGGGTTTTTGTCTTTCAGTGTGGATTTTGAAATATCAGCTAAATTTGCTCCAGGTCAGGTGAAGATGCTCTGATGAATTTCAAGTCTAATTAAAGGACTTGGTGAAAATGTTATCAACACCAGCAACCCAAGAGTTACTTGTGTAAGACAAAATACTTCCAGCACTGCACAAGTGCTGTCTGACTCGGAAACCAGAAACTCCTGGATACTAGTTTTGATTGAATAGGGCCATTAGAGCTGACAAAAGTTTACCAAGATCTAAGACACACAGAAGGTATGGAAGACTGCATGGCGACTAGCCTTTCTTTCAGTCAAACCTCTCTGTGAAGAAACGATTTAGGCTGCACAGAGAGAGTACAGTGAAACGACTTGTCTAGGCCTAGTACCAAAGACGAATGTCACACAATGTAACCCAGGTTCAACATGGTCAGTGTCATGACGTGGCACTTTCTGGGTGTAGATCGTGGCTTCCCCCTCTCTCACTCTCTCCTACACCCAGGTTCTGTTATCTCAGGACGTAAATTCCTGGCGGAGACTCTTTTCCCCTTTTCATGCAGAGAGAGAGACCACAGAGTGAACAAAGGATTTCACGTGGCCAAACTCCTAAATCCACAAAATGTCCACTTGTGAGAATGTGGGAAGTGTCCGTGGACACATAAGGGACAGTTATGTTGAGTGTGTTTCATTTGGTGACCTCACAAAGGACAGGAAACACACATAACTATATCTCAGAATGTGTACATTTCTCAAGTATGGTGTTTGCATCTAATTCTTCTATAAAATGAATGAGTAAAGATGAAACTATTTGTGAAATGATGTAATGTGATGTTAACCGTTAATTTTGAGAGAATTGTATTCCTTGTAAAGTTTAACTAGTCAGCGGCCACGCCCCGTGAGCACAGACATGATCTGGCATCATGGAACCGCCTTTTCTATAGTTACGAATAAAACCCCCTCCTGAGGAAATCCTCTTCAGACCACGCATACCTCGGTGTAAGCTGAGGTGGCACAGGTTTGAGTACCAAGACTAGAAAACCATACCACGTGGAGCAATGGCTACACGGCTGGAAAAGGTTAAACTCTGAGACTATCAATCCCAACAGAATAAGAGCAAATCTTAGATACTAATTACTATTCTGTAGCTAGAATGATGTAAACCTGGGATGTGAATACCGACAACAGCCGAAACATTTATTCTAAGAACAATGGACGCCTGACGTATCCATTACAACAGACACTATCAGGAGCCTCCGAGACCTACAACCACTCTCTGATGAACTGACTCTCCAGCAGACGGACTGACAATTCCAACAGAGAAGATCACAACGACAGATGGGCGTAAATATATTGATTGCAATTATTACCAAATGAGTAAGCGTTCATGTGCAAAGGATTAGCATTTCAATTCATATAATTATCAACTGTGTGTAGTGATCCCTTTAGTCTTTCACGCACTCTCTCAGCCCACACCCCCTTCCCTTTGTCCACCAAGCCTTCATATCGGCTTAGCCCACTAGGGAATCTTCCCTATCTTTGTTAGTAACCAATATTTACTGTTTGTTTATGCTTTTCTGTGATTATTTAGTTAGTAAATAAATGTTTAAGTCAATTGGTGTATGGATGATTTATAGTAGAGTCTGGGTTTGTGCAGATAATTTACGACGTTCAGATGAGACTGACGTGAGGTAAAGAATAATTAATTAATAGAAGACTATTTGATCAGATATTAAAATATCTGAAGTTATAATCAGAAAATTATAACTTTGTAATCTGAAGATTTTCCGTGGTGCCCCGACTTCCTAGTTAATTAAATGTACATGATTTGTTTAATCACGTAATAATAAATACAGAGAATTGATTTGATAAAATAACAGTCTTCATCTTTAATGATGCCAAAGACACGACATCAGGAACAACAAGCGTTTAATAATACATGGCATCAATAACGAAATGTGTCTGGCGACTAACAAAAGGAGAAGCAGTTAAATAATTAGCGTGCCCAAACTAGGCGGTGCGACCCCATGTGGGGTCGCCTGATATGAAAATAGGGTCGCGCAAAAATTCCTGAAAATCCTGGGAGAAAAAAATAATATTTACAGTATATATATATATGCATTCAGAAAGTATTCAGACCTGTTGACTTTCTCCACATTTTATTACGTTACAGCCTTACTTTAAAATTGATTCAATTGTGGTTTTTTGAAGCAAAAACTGTTTTTTGTTTTTACATTGCAAATGTAGAAAAAAAATACTTAAATATGACATTTAAATAAGTATTCAGATCCTTTACTCAGTACTTTGTTGAAGCACCTTTGGCAACGATTACAGCCTCATGTCTCTTTGGGTATGACTGTACAAGCTTGGCACACCTGTATTTGGGGACTTTGTCCCATTCTTCTCTGCAGATCCTCTCAAGCTCTGTCAGGTTGGATGGGGAGCGTCGCTGCACAGCTATTTTCAGGTCTCTCCAGATGTTCGATAGGGTTCAAGTCCAGGCTCTGGCTGGGCCACTCAAGGACATTCAGAGACCCCAGCCTGAGTCCTGAGCACTCTAGAGCAGGTTTTCATCAAGGATCTCTCCGTACTTTGCTCGGTTAATCTTTGCCTAGATCCTGACTAGTCTCCCAGTCCTTGCTGTTGAAAAACATCCACACAGCATGATGCTGCCACCACCATGCTTCACCGTAGGGATGGTGCCAGGTTTCCTCCAGATGTGACGCTTGACATTCTGGCGAAAGAGTTTAATCTTGGTTTCATCAGACCAGAGAATCTTGTTTCTCATGGTCAGAGTCTTTTAGGTGCCTTTTGGCAAACTCCAAGGGGGCAGTCATGTGCCTTTTATTGAGGAGTGGCTTCCGTCTGGCCACTCTACCATAAAGGCCTGATTGGTGGAGTGCTGCAGAGATGGTTGTCCTTCTGGAAGGTTCTCCCATCTCCACAGAGGAACTCTGGAGATCTGTCAGAGTGACCATCGGGTTCTTGGTCACCTCCCTGGCTGCCAGCTCTTGGAAGAGTCTTGGTGGTTCCAGACTTCTTCCATTTAAGAATGATGGAGGCCACTCTGTTCTTGAGGACCTTCAATGCTGCAGACATTTTTTGGTACCACTTTCCCAGATCTGTGCCTCGACAATACTGTGTTGGAGCTCTGCGGATAATTCCTTTGACCTCATTGCTTGTTTTTTTCTCTGACTGCACTGTAAACTGTGGGTTCTTATATAGACAGGTGTGTGCCTTTCCAAATCATGGCCAATCAATTTAATTTACCACAGGTGAGCTCCAATTAAGTTGTAGAAACATCTGTTTTGATCAATGGAAACATTATGATCAATGGAAACATTATGCACCTGAGCTCAATTTCGAGTCTCATAGCAAGGGTATGAATATTTATGTAAATAAGGTATCTGTTTTTTATTTTTAATACATTTGCAAACATTTCTACAAACCTGTTTTCACTTTGTGATTATGGGGTATTGTGTGTAGATTGATGAGGATTTTATATTCATTTCAATCAACTTTAGAATAAGTCGTAACAAAATGTGACAAAACGTAACAAAATGTGGAAAAAATCAAGGGCTCTGAATACTTTCCGAATGCACTGTATATACAAAGACGATATTTTTTTTGTATCTCAAAATGATTGTAATGTGGTTAACTTTAAACATGTCAATTAAAATAATCAAAAAATTCAACCAGAGTCGATATTTTGGGTCCATGGCCAGGAAACTCCCCAGACCTTAATCCCATTTAGAACTTGTGGTCAATCCTCAAGAGGCGGGTGGACAAACAAAAACCAACAAATTCTGACAAACTCCAAGAATTGATTATGCAAGAATGGGCTGCCATCAGTCAGGATGTGGCCCAGAAGTTAATTGACAGCATGCCAGGGCGGATTGCAGAGGTCTTGAAAAAGAAGGGTCAACACTACAAATATTGACTCTTTGCATCAACTTCATGTAATTGTCAATAAAAGCCTTTGACACTTATGAAATGCTTGTAATTATACTTCAGTATTCCATAGGAACATCTGACAAAAATATCTAAAGACACTGAAGCAGCAAACTTTGTGGAAATTAATATTTGTGTCATTATCACAAGTTTTGGCCCCGACTGTGGTATAAATCCCCTCGCAGTTCCTGCAGCCGGACAATTTTCTCATGGCTTCTGGAATGAAATGCTGTAGGAATGCTCAACAGGTGTCGCTCATTCAGCCAACAGAAACTTTCAACTGGTTTTCCCCATTATGCAACGAGTCGGAGTCAGAGTCTGGGCCTTCTCTGGTCTCTCCTCCACACGTTACGGGTTCTGAGACGCCGAAGCCTCCCACCATTAGCTCTGACAAATTGAAAACCCTAGTCATTGGCGACTCTATTACCCGCAGTATTCGACTTAAAAATAATCATCCAGCGATCATACACTGTTTACCAGGGGGCAGGGCTACTGACGTTAAGGCTAATCTGAAGATGGTGCTGGCTAAGGCTAAAACTGGTGAGTGTAGAGAGTATAGGGATATTGTTATCCACGTCGGCACCAACGATGTTAGGATGAAACAGTCAGAGGTCACGAAGCGCAACATAGCTTCAGCATGTAAATCAGCTTGAAAGATTTGTCGGCATCGAGTAATTGTCTCTGGCCCCCTCCCAGTTAGGGAAGATCTGTACATATTTTCCTCAACACAAAATAGGCGGTCCTTGTGGTTACTAAACATATTTTAGATATGTCTTTATGCTATAGCTTATTCCATGTTTACATCTTTGGTTAAATTACTTCAAATGTAAAACTGAAATTTACTTTGTGGAATGTCCGAGGAGTTTGTAAACTATCCAAGCTTACAGGTTATTACTACGCTTAAACAACTTCATTAATCTATTGTGTTCCTACAAGAAACTCACTTGTTGAAGGATAAGCTACTTAAAGTATGCAGGAGATGGCGAGGGCAAGTAATAGCATCCTGTTTCTCCTCTCATTCTCGTGGTGTTATGGTTTTAATTCACAAATCTGTTCTGTTTCAAGTGGATAATATTTTAACTGATACAGCTGGTAGATACATTTTGATACGGGGAACTCTTTTGAATGATCGTATTAATCTGGCTAATGTTTATGGTCCTAATGATGATAATCCCAAATTCTTTGAGAATGTATTTATATTGATAGCCTCCCTTCCTGGTA
The DNA here is from genome assembly GCF_002910315.2 of Salvelinus sp. IW2-2015. Taxonomy (NCBI): domain Eukaryota; kingdom Metazoa; phylum Chordata; class Actinopteri; order Salmoniformes; family Salmonidae; genus Salvelinus; species Salvelinus sp. IW2-2015. Next base: position 16,414,433 of record NC_036863.1, read on the forward strand.
AAGTCCTAACGGCAGGGGCGTTTAATTGCACTCTTGATCGTCATCTAGATCGCTCCTCTGGTTTAGACACTCCTCTGGTTTAGACACTCCTCTGGTTTAGACACTCCTCTGGTTTAGACACTCCTCTGGTTTAGACACTCCTCTGGTTTAGACACTTCTCTGGTTTAGGCACTTCTCTGGTTTAGGCACTTCTCTGGTTTAGACACTCCTCTGGTTTAGACACTTCTCTGGTTTAGACACTTCTCTGGTTTAGACACTTCTCATGCTGTAATTTCTCAGAAACTACAGCATTTCATTAAGGACTTAAATCTATGTGAACATTGGAGGACTCAGCACCCGAGTAAAAGGGAGTATTCATGTTACTCATCGACATTTAAATCATATTCTCATTTAGACTACTTTTTATTTTATCTTGCTCATTGCTTCCCAATGTACCAGGAAGTGGATATGATAGTATTGTTCTGAGTGACCATTCCCCTGTGTCATTATTCTATAGGGATACAAAACTAGTAAAAGGATCCTCTAGATGGTGTTTGCATCCCAGATGTTTACAGGACCCAGACTTCTTATATTAAGTTGGAGTGCATATAGACGTTTATTGTACATTGAACACTGACCAGCGATAACCAGATGGGAGGCTTTCAAAGCATATATTAGGGGGCAAATGATCAGTTTTCAAATCAAATCAATTAAATTTGAAAATGAGAGAGATGCAGCAAAATCTGAGAATTGGAGAGGGAAGCTTTTTTGGATAACTCAGAAGAAGTAAGGAAATATTTGCTCTTAAAGCTCAGAATGAAGAACTTTCCAACTCAAAGGCTGCAAACAGCTTAACGTGGCTCAAACAGTCCTTCTATGATCAAGGTGAAAAACCTGGTAAATTGCTGGCCTGCCACATTAAGAAGTTAAATTCAGACAGAGCCATTAATGCAATTAATAATTCACAAGGACAATTTTCAATGGATCCTGTAGAAATAAACTAAACATTTGCTTCCTACTACAACACACTTTACAACTGAATCTCCTGAGAACTTAACTAATTAGACATTTCTGGATGTTATTGATTTTCCCTCTATTTCAGAAGACACAACATTGGATCTGGAAAAGGAATTTGATGTTGTTGAGGCAGGTCCAGATGGGCTCCCAATAGATATTTAAGATATTTAAGGAGACACGTCTAGGTCCACTTTTGGATATGTATGCTGAATCCTTTCAGCAAGGTTGTTTCTGTCCCTCTCTAAGGGGTGCTTTAATCACTCTTATTCTGAAGCCTGATAAATCTCCAACAAAATGTGAAAGTTAGACCAATTTCTCTTCTGAACTCCGACTCAAAAATTATTGCAAAAGCTTTAGCCAGGAGATTGCTGATGCTCCCACATCTAATACAAAATGGCTTCGTGAAAAAGTGTCAAGATTTTCACAATGTGAGGAGAGTACTAAATAGTGCACATGTGTGAAGGGTCCCCTGATACTGACATACTCTCACTTGATGCAGAGAAGGCATTCAATAGAGTTGAGAGGTCTTATTTATTTCAAGTACTTAAGAGATTTGGGTTTGGGAACTACTTCTGTAAATGGATTAAGATATTATATACCGACCCCACTGCAGAAGTTGCCACTAAGAAACTGATTTCACAACCTTTTAAGCTTTTTCGGGGAACGAGACAAGGATGTCCGGCCAGTCGAGGACTCTTTCTTTTAGCTATAGAACCCTTTGTCATTGCAGTAAGGTCCACCTGTCAATTAGTGGAATTAAACATCGGATTTTGAACATCGAGTGGCCCTGTATGCCGATGATACGCTCTTAATCCTAACAGATCTTAAGAATTCTATCTCTTCCCTCTCCAATATAATTAATAACTTTGGTCAGTTTTCTGCGTTTAAAGTGAATAAATCCTAACCCTTTTCCTAAACAACAAGCAAGAGACTGAATCCAGTTGTACAGCATCCATTTGTGAATACAGAACAAGGTGTCACATATCTTGGTATTAAAATCCCACCAGCAATTAGCTCCTTGAGTTCAACAAAATATGAACCCATGGTAAAGAGTGTAACAGAATCCATCAACAGATGGACATCATTGCCTATTTCTATTATTGGTAGAATAAATATCATTAAGATTAATATCCTGCACAAATGTCTTTATTTCAATCAATTCCTCTGGCTCCATCACCTTTACTTTTCCCAAAGATCAGAAAGATATTCTAAAATATTATCTGGAGCAACAGGCTTACACTTTTTCGTCTTTATTTGCCCTATGACAGAGGGTTGCAACTTCCAAACCTACATTGGTATTACTGGGCTACACAATTTAGGTTCTGGTTCTCCAAGAAACCATACTTACCCTTGCTGCAGACTGAAATGCTGTCCACAAAAGGCTTCACTTTGGATGGATGTGTGTACTCTGCTCCCTTTCAGAAGCTAAAGAAGAATACTAATAATATTTTTTGTTAAAAACACCCTAACTATATGGCACGAAGTACAGCAATATCTGGGTGAATCCCCTGTATTATCCAGTTTTACACCAATTTGGGACAAAAAAATGACTTGGACTTTAAAGAATCAATAAGGTATTGTTAAAGTAATGGATTGATACAACTAAAAAGGGCTCGTCGTTTGAAGAACTAAAGGGAAGATTTAACTTATCACAAAAGCATTTGTGACTCACAACCTGGATTCGGTTTTATGTAGCAACATTTGAATTTCTGTTTTTTACATTGGATAAAAGTAGAGATTCAGGGCTACAAAATTGTATTTCATACAATGCATTTTGAGGAAACAATGGGAAAGTAATTCTGCTTTGAAAGTTGATCAACTTGTAAACTCACTTTTGAGAAAACCGTCTTTCAATGTGTTGGTACTACTATTGGAGAGCCCTTCTTTGTCTACACCCATTCAGCATTGTTCACACCCTCTTAAGCCTTAGCCTCACCCATCTCTTTATGGTTTGATCCGTGCGTTCTGTACTAACTTGACAGCTACTTCCAGACATCTAAGAGAGAGAGAACAGCTCACTGAACATTACTCGCCCTAGCAGAGCTGGTTACGCTGTTATGTTATCCAGAGCGTTGGTGACTGAAATGCTGTCCACAAAAGGCTTCACTTCACGGCAACTGTGCTGTTAGATTGTCTATTCGTAAATTCAGAGCGTTTGGCGTTCAGAGTGCACACTGGACGCTCTGGCCAATAAGTATGGTTGTTCTGAAAGCTCTGACCTCACAACGACAGTCAAACACCCAAGCTAACTGGCTAACATTGACTAGCTACTTCCAGACACATAATGAGAGAACACCCCACTCTGACCATTTTACTCCCCCTAGCAGAGCCATATCTCAGACTGGCCAATAAAAAGAAAATATTAAGGGGCAAAAGAACACATACTCTGGACAGAGATATGGCTTTTTCTTTGCAACTCTGCTTAGAAGGCCAGCATCCTGGATTCGCCCCTTCACTGTTGATGTTGAGACTGGTGTTTTGCGGGTACTGTTTAATGAAGCTGCCAGTTGAGGACTTGTGAGGCATCTGTTTCTAAAACCAGACACTCTAATGTACTTGTCCTCTTGCTCAGTTGTGGACCGGGGCCCCCCATTCCTTTCTATTCTGGTTAGGGCCAGTTTGCTCTGTTCTGTGAAGGGAGTAGTACACACCGTTGTACGAGATCTTCCGTTTCTTGGCAATTTCTCACATGGAATAGCCTTCATTTCTCAGAACAAGAATAGACTGACGAGTTTCAGAAGAAAGTTATTTGTTTCTGTCCATTTTGAGCCTGTAATCGAACCCACAAATGCTGATGATCCAAATACTCAACTAGTCTAAAGAAGGCCAGTTTATTGCTTCTATAATCAGGCAACAGTTTTTAGCTGTGCTAACATAATTACAAAAGGGTTTTCTAATGATCAATTAGCCTTTTAAAATTATAAACTTGGATTAGTTAACACAACGTGCCATTGGAACACAGGAGTGATGGTTGCTGATAATGGGCCTCTGTATGCCTATGTAGATATTCCATAAAAAATCTGCACTTGACTGTCATAGCCCCATCTTAAAAGTATATGAAGGTGAGTTGAGAAGACAATCAGAAATATTGTTACACATTTTTTCAATTGACTGCTATAGCCCCAGATATCGTGCCCAAAAAGTTTGGGAACCCAATGTATTAAAATGAGGGTACGTACTTACATGCGCTCAAAGTGTAATACTTAATAAAGGTTCCTTGTACAGTTATGTGACTGTCATCTCGGCACTCTGCTTACGGCTGTGTGTCATCGTAACATCTTAAGAGTGCCAGGTTTCTGTCCTTTCCTTCTTTGAACAAAGTGGGGTGATGATGACATCGTTTGTACTGTAGCAACTCTGCTTGTGCTTCTCACAACGCCTTTCAGGATCTCGTTCTCTCACGATGAACTTTAACCTTCCTCCGTGCTTAAAGCTGGGTTCAAATTGACTAGATGTTGAAAATAATCGCTGTAGGGAGGGGAGTGCACAGGTTTGTATAATGTCACAGGGGACATTCAGTGTGCTAAGACTCTGCTTTCACTTTAAACCCCTGACTTCCATACAAGCCCCACTGACCCAACATCCCCCTCACCCATTTTCTCCGTCCCACCTTCCCTTAGGCCAGAGGTGTTAAAAAAATAAATATTGGGGGCCCGCAATCGGTCTTCAACAAGGTCCGGAGGTCTGCACAAATTTTTTTTTCCCGATTTCCTTGCCGTCAAAATGTGCAAAAAAATTGTGCTCTATCCATCGTTTTGGGAATTTGATACTCCCTGACTGTCGAGCTTTCATGTCAGTGATTATTAGTGAAACTGTATGAATGTAGGTCCATTACCATTTTTACACAGTTTCAATTGGTCTTAGCAATTTTAAAGTACATACGGCCCGGATTAAACCTCCTCGAGGGCCATATGTTTGACACCCCAGCCTTAGGCAGTATATCTCTATGATTGACCTTCATGTGGATTGCTGCAGCTAGCATCAACTATCTGGAGGCAAGGACCCCCAAACACAGGCTAGTTTCAGTGGAGAGAAAGCGCCCACGCTTGGGAGAATAGGGGGTGGGAGTAGTGGTGTGGGGGCCAGAGAGGGAGAGATGGTAGATGGAAGTATGGAAAGACTCCTTCAGCTAGCTAGAGCCCCTGCGTTGCGCCCAAGGCAACACGTTGCCTGCAGGGGGTTACTAGCCTGGATGCTTGTGAAAGTGGGTGAAACTGCTGTAGCGCTTCTTCTCATCCCTTCCTCACGGGTAGTCTCACTGACAGTTCATAACACAATTGCCCCTACTTTATCTCTGGGAGACCCCCCGATTCTGCTCCCGGTTATGATAACACACATTCATTCACAGCGATAGCTTACAAACGTGTCAACCTTATAGCAGGATGAGTCCTTGACTTGGCAGACAAGTTTGTCTTGAGGGTCAAGTATGACATAACACAGGGCTGTCAGCGACGATCACAGAGACTGTTCTCTGACGCTGGCTGTGAGGTTAAGTGTGTCACAACCTGTCGGGCGCAGAATTCAAATAAGACGGATGCCTCTTATTCAAATGTTAATTATTGCTTAACACAATTAGCTTGTGATACACCAGGCTACGGTAAAAGGGGGCATAGTTGGAATAGAAGACACAAGGTCAGACAAGGGCTATGAAAATGTTTCCAGCATTCACATTCAACTGCTGCCATGATTTCCCTGAGGAGAAACCTACCCCGACAGAATGGCCTGGATCTTCATTACATGGCATATTTACAGTTGAAGTCGAAAGTTTACATACACTTAGAGGTTGGAGTCATTAAAACTCATTTTTCAACAACTCCACAAATTTCTTGTAAACAAACTACAGTTTTGGCAAGTCGGTTAGGACATCTACTTTATGCATGACAAGTAATTTTTCCAACAATTGTTTACAGACAGATTATTTCACTTATAATTCACTGTATCACAATTCCAGTGGTTCAGAAGATTACATACACTAAGTTGACTGTGTCTTTAAACAGCTTGGAAAATTCCAGAAAATTATGTCATGGCTTTAGAAGCTTCTGTTAGGCTAAATTACATAATCTGAGTCAATTGGAGGTGTACCTGTGGATGTATTTCAATGCCTACCTTCAAACTCAGTGCCTCTTTCCTTGACATCGTGGGAAAAACGAAAGATATCATCAAAGACCTCAGAAAAAAAAGTGTAGACCTCCACAAGTCTGGTTCATCCTTGGGAGCAATTTCCAAATGCCTGAAGGTACCACGTTCATCTGTACAAACAATAGTACACAAGTATAAACACCATGGGACCACGCAGCAGTCATACCGCTCAGGAAGGAGACGCGTTCTGTCTCCTAGAGATTAACGTACTTTGGTGCGAAAAGTGCAAATCAATCCCAGAACAACAGCAAAGGACCTTGTGGAAGATGCTGGAAGAAACAGGTACAAAAGTATTTATATCCACAGTAAAACGAGTGCTATATCGACATAACCTGGAAGGCCGCTCAGCAAGGAAGAAGCCACTGCTCCAAAACCGCCATAAAAAAAGCAGACTACGGTTTGCAACTGCACATGGGGACAAAAGATCGTACTTTCGGAGAAATGTCCTCTGGTCTGATGAAACAAAATAGAACTGTTTGGCCATAATAACAATCATTGCGTTGGAGGAAAAGGGGGTGGCTTGCAAACCGAAGAACACCATCCCAACGGTGAAGCACGGGGATGGCAGCATCATGTTGTGGGGATGCTTTGCTACAGGAGGACTGGTGCACTTACAAAAAAGATGGCACATGGGGGAGGAAAATTATGTAGATATATTGAAGCAACATCTCAAGACATCAGTCAGGAAGTTAAAGCTTGGTTGAAAATGGGTCTTCCAATATGACAATGACCCCAAGCATACTTCCAAAGTTGTGGCAAAATGGCTTAAGGACAACAAAGTCAAGGTATTGGAGTGGCCATCACAAAGCCTGACCTCAATCCATAGAAAATTTGTGAGCAGAACTGAAAAAGCGTGTGCGAGCAAGGAGGCCTACAGACCTGACTCAGTTACACCAGCTCTGTCAGGAGAATGGGCCAAATTCACCCAACTTATTGTGGGAAGCTTGTGGAAGGCTACCCGAACGTTTGACCCACGTAAAACAATTTAAAGGCAATGCTACCAAATGCTAATTGAGTTGTATGTAAACTTTGAACCACTGGGTATGTGATGAAGAAATAAAATATTAAATAAATCATTCTCTCTACTATTATTCTGACATTTCACATTCTTAAAATAAAGTGGTGATCCTAACGACCTAAAACAGGGAATTTTTACTTGGATTAAATGTCAGGAATTGTGAAAAACTGAGTTTAAATGTATTTGGCTAAGGTGTATGTAAACTTCCGACTTCCAACTGTATCTCTGGGTGCCGAGTCAATGCAAGAAGATGTTGTGCACTGTAGATGTCCAATGGGCAACCCATTGGCCTGTCCTGGGCCTGGCACTCCACTCCTCTAACCAAACAGTCAGCTCTGCCTGAGGTCTGTTTGACATCTACAGGGATGGATGCAAGACGGACTCAGATTGACAGCCGCGGAAGCACATCACCACTGAGGAAACTTATCTCAGCCAGCCAGGTTCTGCTGCCTGAGAGGAGAAGGCAGTGGTGAGCGAGCTGAGGAGACGAGACCCCGTCTCTGAGTCGAGATTCTGCCCGCGTCCACTTTCCTTTTTCGTGAAAATGAAGTTAAATCGGTCAATCAGGGGACTACTTGTCAGTAGAAAGAACTGTCAGAGAAGATGGCCAGAGGGCACGGTTCAATTAAATGTTGATTTATCAAGATGGAGGACTCTTTTCGAGGCAGTTCATCTTCAATGAGGATGTCCAAGTGAGATGACTGAGCTTTTTTCCACGCTTTCATATTTCCACATTGTGTTACCAAATAAAATTTCACTTAGGGTTCCCACGCCCGAAACATTCTCATTGCGTGGCCCACCTTCCATTGTAAGATAGTGGTTAAAATGTAAATGGGAGTGTGAAAAATGATGTGCCATCAGAGAGATGACAGTCAATTAATTTGAGCAATGCAGACACAGTGGGGAAAAGAGAGAGAGAAGTAATGCAGCCTCTCCATGTGGCCCTTCACAATAACAACTGACGCTGAAATCCAATGCCTCATAGTGGGTGGCTAATCCACACCATTCAATGCCGCCACGCCAAATTGCCAACCTTGATTGATGCACCGTCTCCTTGCTTCTCACTCGTGGTGATAAATAAATTCACTATTTCACTGCATTAGTGAGCCCTTCGTCTCCCCACAATATAAAACACGCTGAACTGATATTCTCTTGATTTAATTATTAATATTTCTTAAGCCGGTAGCGGAGATAAAAGAAAAACAGGAGCCTGTAAATATTGTTCAATTAAGGCCCGAGTCTGAGGAAAGACTTCGTCTTACATCTTCTTTCACAAAACGCAGAGGGCTTTCTCTCTTTTGATGATAATCATATCTGTAAGATGTTGCATGATACACACTTGGGGGTTGTGCTCTCAGCTGAATTCACAATCAATCTCTCTGCATTCATCTACGGCCCCCCACCTTCCTGCCCTCAAACCCTCCATCTCTCTCTCCCTCCGTACCCCAGCCAATCTCCCTGTCAGTCTGGGAAGAGGGGAGAGGAGGAGGAGACAGGAGGCAGATTTAATCATCTGAGCCAGCGCTGCTTGTGCTGAACAACAACTCCGATCAGCTTCAGGATTTACAGAGTGATCAACGTGAAGCTGCTCTCTGTGGCTATCGATTAGACTTCCCAGGATGCTCCTCGGCTGCTGCCCACTGTTGACTCAAAGGATACCCTCCACAAAGTTAGAATTTGAATTTTGGGGGGAAGGATGAAGATGTGAGAAAAGGGATAAGCTAAAGTGAAGGCCTCTAGCTAGATTTCCTAGATTTACTTGTGCAAGTAAACAATGTGGGAAATGTTCTGAACCTACCCCATGGCAAGTTCTCTTCATCCTGACTAAGAAGTTTCTCATCCAAACCAACAAAGTTAAGGTACTTCTACGTTTTGCCGGAGAGAGGTCGATAAGAAAACTGAAGGGACTGAGCTGAACTTTCTTCCCCACACACTTGTCATCGCATACGATGTACAGTTGAAGTTGGAAGTTTACATACACTTAGGTTGGAGTCATTAAAACTAGTTTTTCAACCACTCCACACATTTCTTGTTAACAAACTATAGTTTTGGCAAGTCGGTTAGGACATCTACTTTGTGCATGACAAGTACTTTTTCCAACAATTGTTTACAGACAGATTATTTCAGTTATAATTCACTGTATCACAATTCCAGTGGGTCAGAAGTTTACATACACTAAGTTGACTGTGCCTTTAAACAGCTTGGAAAATTCCCGAAAATGATGTCATGGCTTTAGAAGCTTCTGATAGGCTAATTGACATCATTTGAGTCAATTGGAGGTGTACCTGTGGATGTATTTCAAGGCCTACCTTCAAACTCAGCTCCTCTTTGCTTGACATCATGGGAAATTCAAAAGAAATCAGCCAAGACCTCTCCTAGAGATAAACTAAGTTTGGTGCGAAAAGTGCAAATCAATCCCAGAACAACAGAAAAGGACGTTGTGAAGATGCTGGAGGAAACAGGTACAAAAGTATCTATATCCACAGTAAAATGAGTCCTATATCGACATAACCTGAAAGGTCGCTCAGCAAGGAAGAAGCCACTGCTCCAAAACCGCCATAAAAAAGCCAGACTACAGTTTGCAACTGCACATGGGGGCAACGATCGTACTTTTTGGAGAAATGTCCTCTGGTCTGATGAAACAAAAATAGAACTGTTTGGCCATAATGACCATCGTTACGTTTGGAGGAAAAAGGGGGTCGCTTGCAAGCCGAAGAACACCATCTCAACCGTGAAGCACGGGGATGGCAGCATCGTGTTATGGGGGTGCTTTGCTACAGGAGGGACTGGTGCACTTCACAAAATAGATGGCATCATGAGATAGGAAAATTATGTGGATATATTGAAGCAACATCTCAATACATCAATCAGGAAGTTAAAGCTTGGTCGTAAAATGGGTCTTCCATATGGACAATGACCCCAAATATACTTCCAAAGTTGTGACAAAATTACTTAAGGACAACAAAGTCAAGGTATTGGAGTGGCCATCACAAAGCCTGACCTCAAACCCATATAAAATGTGTGGGCAGAACTGAAAAACATGTGCGAGCAAGGAGGCCTACAAACCTGACTCAGTTACATCAGCTCTGTCAGGAGGAATGGGCCAAAATTGACACAACTTATTGTGGGAAGCTTGTGGAAGGCTACCCGGAACGTTTGACCCAGGTTAAACAATTTAAAGGCAATGCTACCAAATACTAATTGAGTGTATGTAAACTTCTGACCCACTGGGAATGTGATGAAAGAAATAAAAGCTGAAATAAATAATTCTCTACTATTATTCTGACATTTCACATTCTTAAAATAAAGTGGTGATCCTAACTTACCTAAGACAGGGAATTTTTACTTGGATTAAATGTCAGGAATTGTGAAAAACTGAGTTTAAATGTATTTGGCTAAGGTGTATGTAAACTTCTGACTTCAACTGTGCATCAGATAAAAAAAAACAGGTTGTCATCTCTGTAGTGGCTACACTGCACTGTATGACAGTCGTCAATGAGAGTCACATACGCAATGACCACGGAGATGGCACAACACTAATTGAGCACGACACTCATGAAAGAGCAACAGTCGCAACAGAGAGAAGGAAAGAGAAAGGGATCATCTTCCATATTAATTGTCTTTACAAAGTGGATGGCACATTTTGAGTCTCATGTAACCTATTCAGGTCTAGATGTCTCCGCTCTGTCAGATAAAATGACAACATCACTTTGTGACAAGAACACAACTCCCCTTGATATGAAATATAAGAAAAATACACTGCTTTCATCTTGTAAAAAACGTGTTGAATCAAGCACTAGAGTTAGTGGAAAGTCTACGGCGTACAAAGAGCTACCCCTCTTCCCACCCACACTGTGTAAAATGACAAAGCCACAGTCCTTGTGCGAGCCACAAAACAAATATGTATTGTTGTTTAACACAATGGTAACGCACCATAACGGACTTATCTGTCAAAAAATGTATATGTCTAACTTCTTTGTGCTCTGAGCTCGGCCTTGGAGTTGCCAAAGTGCCTCTGTTGTCCTCGGCTGAATGTTTCAGAGCACAAATCCATGCATATTGAACAATAAGGTCTCCCTCTCTCATTTAACCGGCAGATGGGTGCTGCGACTTCCTTTGCTGCAGTGCATCTATATCAAGATATGACCAGATCTCAGCGCTGGTTACAGACACAGAGCAGAAGGCCGGATATCACTTCTGATCATACATCACTGTACAGATGCTGCAGTATAGGCTACTTGACTTGCAACTTCGCTTGATCTCTTACAATAATGCCTCAATTAGTGTATGGACTGTATCGGAACACAAAGCTCTAAAAGTAAACAAGCACAAAGTATGAGGCCATCTACCTCCATTTGGAAACAACAGTAAACATGTAGTCCTCCACAAATGATGCAACAGCCCCCTAGGTCCAATCAGTGTAATTTTGGAAATGACAGATCCCTATGGCAAGAAGCATTATCCACCCAAGTTTCGGCAAAATCAGACCAGTGCTGTCGGAGACATCACATGTGACTAACGTACGTACAGTTGATGACTATAGCACCCCCTTTTGGCCAATCAGTGTACCAGTGGTATCTGAGATATCGTGTGGGTTAGTTCAACTCATAATCCTGAGCATGTGTGCCAAATTTCAGTGCTCAGTCAAACAGATCAAGAAATATAAACATGTGCCCATTATAGCGGTCATTCGGTTCCAGAAGAGTAGTGTTTTAAGAGTTTTTCACTAAATTCAAAATGGAAGAAAATCCATCATGGTGGACCTTATGGGTCCTTGAGGCAAATGTATTCCTTGTGAGGAGAGGAACCTATGTGCCAATCTTGTTATAGCGCCACCATCTGGCCAATCAGTGTACTTTTGTAAATTGCTGGATCCCTATGGCAAGACGCATCATTCACCCAAGTGTCGTCAAATTCAGGCAAGTGCTGTCTGAGATATCACGTGTGAATAACGGACGGATGGAAGGAGACAGATGACTGTAGATCTATCTCCCCAAATTCATGGTGGGGGTCAATTTCACACCTACAGTATTAAAGAGAGACTGGCTTTAGCTCCATGTTCATATGTCTCGTGACTGTCCTCCATAGCTTAAAAGGTCAATGAACTACAAAAGTTGGACTAATTGAATTGCAACTTTCATGATTTCAAAGAAGCCTAGACTAGAATATTGTCTTACTGTTACGCATTCCTTTGTCATTAAATTAAGTAATGAATAGTGAACTATGAGCTACAATTGGAGCCTTTCACAACATTGAATTCAGTATTATTGCCTAATATTCAGTATAAAAAAACATTGCATCAGGTAAGCAACCGTATCCAGTCTAGTTTAAAAATACAAAATTATAAATTGCACCGCTGAAATGCAAAACTGTACACACCAGAAATACACTCCATTACTTACATAGTAAAACTTACACAAAGCTGTAAATATATATGTTGTAAACAGAAAGTACTTAAACCTTGGGGGATAGCACTTCATAGCCAGGAATAGCAACTAACCCACATACTTCACCTAGCCTACTTGAGGAAAATCTTCTGGCTAAAGCTCATGCTTTCCCGTATGTCACCAGCAACACCATACCATGAAGGGGATTAGGTGGCCTTGGCACGAACCCCCAGACATTCAGCTTACATTTTATCAAGTGAGAACATGGTATGGGGAGGGTATTCTACTGGCTTTGAACTTTGCACAACTGAAATGAAGCCCAGAGTTATTTGTGTTTTGCCATTGCGACATAAAAATCTATTTGATGAGCTTTTGTACGCCGCAAGCCCTGCCTAAATTCATAAAACACAGCCAACAGTAAAATATAGCCTGATTTACATTTGTTTCACACTACATATTTTATTTCCCCCACCTTAAGGCACCGTTATAACAGAATTTCAAATTGATTGAATAAAGGCCAACGTATCAAATATCCTTAAGCCTTTGTGTGCATACACTAACGTATGTGCTTATATTAACTATCATGTACTGCGAAACTACCTTTTCACTGCGTACAACCCGTCCCCACTTTCCACAACAACGACAACAAGAAATGTATTACCATCTGTATTCCTTGCAGCCCACGTCTCTCAATAAACACCATCAGATTAGCAACTTGCCTTGTCAGCTGACAATGGGTCTTATCAACCAAAGCTGAATGGTAACACTGAGTAAGTATACCAATAAATCATTGAAATGATTGAGACCGGGCAACACCGATATCTGGCAACTCTGCCAGTTTCTTAATTGGGAGAGCAACTAATTCTGACAGTTTTTTTTGCCTGCTTGGTGTCGAGAAGTATCACAAACACACGTGATCAGAGATAGGATGTACCCAAAGCCATGGGTGAGAGAGACACATGAGAGGCACATGAGAGTTGCTAAACTCTGGCATCTAGCAACAACTTGGATAAACTGTGGAAATCCCTTAGAGAAGAAAACAGTTGGTTTGCAAATGGCCTTTTCTGTTAATTACATCCAATAATGCATCCACCCGATTAGCATGTACTAATTAACGTTTTTAAGCACATCCTCAGGTAAAAGACGGAATCAGAGAGGGAGACAGAGAGATAGTGGTGGAGAGAAGAAGTGTAAGACAGTGAGAGAGGGGGGGAGAGACACGGTAACAGAGTCAACTAGTGTGAAACAGCTGGTAGCGTCTTCTCTTTGATACAGAGGCGATCTCGCATCGGGCTGCTATTCTGAGACGGCGCCAAAACACGGCAATATGTCGGTTGTCATCGCGCTGCTACAGTAGCTCCACAAAGCTGGTGGGAACGGCTGCTGCCACTGCCGACTCTCAGCTGAAAGACATTACTCCTAGAGAAAAAATACAAAGAGCATGTACAGTTACAGTCTGGGCTCACAGAGTGGTTGCCAGCACTGCTAAATTAGAACAGCAGCGCTCTTTGTTGGGACCTGACAAGCACACCGGTGGGTTTGCTGAAGTTAAGCGCAGGTAAAGCCGGCATTTCGTATCCCAGGATATTCATCGGTAGAGGAGTTGATGTACATTACATCTCCATCGTGGTGCACTAGCTCATGCTCCCTCGATCGCTCATTAGCATTTGGGGACGATGTTTGTTTTTGCATAGCATCAAAGCTTTCCGCCCCCTCACACATGACAGGGGTTCTCGAGGTGCACTCCTACTGTGTGGTTCATGGGAGTGCACACACATACACAAGCTGGCTCGCAAACTCCAACAACGAGGCAAATGAATTGTGACACATGAGGTTTAAAGACTTTGTGTGTCACGTTCCTGACCTATTTTATGTTATTTTTTATATGTTTAGTTGGTCAGGGCGTGAGTTGGGGTGGGCATTGTATGTTGTGTGTGTTTTGTTTTGTCTATGGGTGTTGTAGGTGTATGGGGTAGAGAAGAGTTAGGTTTTCTAGTTATGTCTATGGCTGCCTYGATTGGGTCTCAATCAGAGACAGCTGTCATTCATTTGTCTCTGATTGGGAGCCATATTTAAGGTAGCCATAGGCAGTAGGCTTTTGTGGGTAGTTGTCTTGTTGAACGTTTGTTGCTTGTATGTGCACTTACGTTATTTAGCTTCACGGTCGTTTGTTGTTTTGTTAAGTTTGAATAAGTGTTTCGTGTTCCGTCTTCTATATAATAAAAGGAAGATGTATTCATATCATGCTGCGCCTTGGTCCGTCTCTCCACACGATCGTGACATTGTGAGCTTGCGTAGCTCGGTGGCATGGTTGGTTGGTGCATTTGGAGACACATTGGCATGCTCAGATAGCTAGTGGAGGGTATATGGGGATGGAGGTGGTGGGAGGAGTGATTTGTGGGACCAGCTGGGAATTGGAAGAGTATGGGGAAGGGAAGGTAGGTGCGAATGGAGGGAGCTCCAGCCTGTCTCAGGCTTTAATGCACTTGACTACACTTAGCAGAGTCACCCAGGCGTGGAGAGATGCACATGGGGGATATGGCCCACTGCCTCTAAGCCTCCCTTCACTCCTCTTTCACTCTCTCTCTTCTACAGACATGTCTCTCTTCTAAAACACTCTCAAAGCATAGGATGAAGTGTATGTGTGTGTGTGTGTGTGTGTATGCATGTGAGTGTGAGAGAAAGATTTGTCTAGAAACTTTGGCAAAAATGTCATTTCCAGGAATAAAACTGTTTGTTTTGCCACGGATCCTCATGAATACAATAGAATGGTGCAGCACCTCCAGCAAAACCTCCACTGTGGGTTTGTGTGTAGGTGGAAGTCTTGGAAAGTCATCATTAAGTCAGGAAAATAAATAACAAAGAAAAAACAACAAAGACTCTTATTCTTCTCTATATTCTTCCGAGCTTTTGAAAAAGCAGCGCCTCTCTTCAAGAAAAATGCCCTGCGGCCATTCTAACCATACTGTCCAAAAAGCTGCATATTGAAGAAGGCACCACAAAGGCCAACCTCTCCCAGGAAAGGACCCCTTTATATGTGCAGAATGGGCAGTCCAGTGCGTCCAGCGCCACAACTAACCAACCATCTATCCTCATATGCCACACTGTGGCTCTACCCGCTACGCTTGATATCTATGTTTCGTCACTATAACTAAACTCCAACCTGTCTATAACCCCTTTAAAAAGGTAGTCAAATGCTTGATTAAAGTAATACATTATGGCAATCTTAGCGGGGAGCCATATTAATGTCTCAGTTCCGCTATATCTCATTAGCTTCAATTGGGGAAAGGTGCCTCTTCATGTGGCCGGAGAACAACGGCTATTTGTTGAGCCAAGATATCGCATTTACTTCTATTGGGGAAATGTGACTCTTCCTGTGGCCGGAGAACAACTGCTATTTGTTGAGCCAAGAGAGGAGGTGGGGATAGGGGGATGGATCAGGGGTTGCTTTGGCAGAGAGGATGGAGTCAGGCAGTTCCGAATAAGCATACCTTCATCCATCACCTCACACACACATACACACTAGGCTTGGGCGGTATACCATACAGTATATCGGGGTATTTGAAAATAGCCATGGTATGATTTTCAAGGTCAAGCTTCTTGGTAACAGCAGCAGAGACACTCCCCTCCTGGATTAAGATCCATGCTGTCTAAGATTTGCTTTGTGGGTGCAGCAAACTGAGCTTTGAGATACTATTTACCTAGCTAGATAAACAACGTGTAAGATCAAACACGTCACATAACGTTAGCTAGCAAGCCAGCAATATGTTTGGAATATCGAATGGCAATAAAATCACAGTATCGAATTGCAATACATATAGAATCATGAGAATCGCAACCCATATCATAGCTACTTAAACAACACTGAACATAGTGTCAAATCATGTTGTTACAACCTGCATGAATCTCCTGGGAGCTAACCAAACAGGTGCAATGTTAGCTAGCTAACATTAGGCTCTAACTAGCCAAGCAAACGTCTCTGGGATACAAATAATAACATCATACACGTAACATTAGCTAGGGAGCCAGCTAAAGTTAGCTAGCTAGCTAACAGTACACTTTAACTTAAGACATGTAGCTAACTAGCTAGGTAAACAACGTGTAAGATCATACACGTCACGTAACGTTAGCTTGCAAGCCAGCCAGCTAACGTTAGCTAGTTAAACAACAATGACCATAATGCCAACTCATGGCTTTACTACGACTTGGATGGATATGCTGGTAGTGGTAACTAACCAATCAGGTTCAATGTTAGCTAGGTAACATCAGGTTCTAACTAGCAAAGAAAGCGGCTCTGACATATGAATAAGAGCATCATACACGTAACGTTAGCTAGTGAGCCAGCTAGCTAACATTAGGCCCTAACTAGCCAAGCAAATGGCTCTGGGATACGAATAATAACTTCATACATGTAATGTTAGCTTGAAATTAAACCACTGTCAAAATTAGAAATGTGTAATATCTGAAAATGTAGCTAGCTAGACTTTCTTACCCATATACAGTGGCTTGCGAAAGTATTCACCCCCCTTGGCATTTTTCCTATTTTGTTGCCTTACAACCTGGAATTAAAAGAGATTTTGGGGAGGGTTTGTATCATTTGATTTACACAACATGCCTACCACTTTGAAGATGCAAAATAAATAATAAATAAGACAAAAAAAAACAGAAAACTTGAGTGCATAACTATTCACCTCCCAAAGTCAATACTTTGTAGAGCCACCTTTTGTAGCAATTACAGCTGCAAGTCTCTTGGTGTATGTCTCTATAAGCTTGGCATATTTTGCCAGTGGGATGTGCCCATTCTTCAACTGCTCATTCAACTCATTCAAGTTGGATGGGTTCCACTGGTGTACAGCAATCTTTAAGTCATACACCACAGATTCTCAATTGGATTGAGGTCTGGGCTTTGACTAGGTCATTCCAAGACATTTAAATGTTTCCCCTTAAACCACTCGAGTGTTGCTTTAGCAGTATGCTTAGGGTCATTGTCCTGCTGGAAGGTGAACCTCCTGGAAGGTGAACCGTCCCAGTCTCAAATCTCTGGAAGACTGAAACAGTTTCCCTCAAGAATTTCCCTGTATTTAGCGCCATCCATCATTCCTTCAAATCTGACCAGTTTCCCAGTCCCTGACGATTAAAAATATCCCCACAGCATGATGCTGCCACCACCATGCTTCACTGTGGGGATGGTGTTCTCGGGGTGATGAGAGGTGTTGGGTTAGCACCAGACATGTTGTTTTCCTTGATGGCCAAAAAGCTACATTTTAGTCTCATCTGACTAGAGTACCTTTTTCCATATGTTTTTGGAGTCTCCCACATGCCTTTTGGCGAACACCATATGTGTTTGCTCATTTTTTTCTTTAAGCAATGGCATTTTTCTGGCCACTCTTTCGTACAGCCCAGCTCTGTGGAGTGTACGGCTTAAAGTGGTCCTATGGACAGATACTTCAATCTCTGCTGTGGGGCTTTGCAGCTCCTTCAGGGTTATCTTTGGTCTCTTTGTTGCCTCTAATTAATGCCCCCCTTGCCTGGTCCATGAGTTTTGGTGGGCGGCACTCTCTTGGCAAGTTTGCTGTGGTGCCATATTCTTTCCATTTTTTAATAATGAATTTAATGGCTCTCCGTGGGATGTTCAAAGTTTCTGATATTTTTTTATAACCCAACCCTGATCTGTACTTCTTCACAACTTTGTCCCTGACTTGGTCTTCATGGTGCCCCTTGCTTAGTGGTGTTGCAGACTCTGGGGCCTTTCAGAACAGGTGTATATATACTGAGATCACATGACACTTAGATTGCACGCAGGTGGAATTTATTTAACTAATTATGTGACTTCTGAAGGAAATTGGTTGCACCAGATCTTATTTAGAGGCTTCATAGTAAACAAGTTCTTTTTTTCATTTCACTTCAACAATTTGAACTATTTTCTGTATGTCCATTACATTAAATCCAAATAAAAATCTATTTATAAATTACAGGTCGTAATGCAACAAAATAGGAAAAACGTCAACGGGGATGAATACTTTTGCAAGACACTGTACATCATTATGCATGCTAGTAACAAAAATCTATCAGGATTATGGTGGAGTAGTAGGCTGGCACAAACCTCCCAGAGAAGAAACGCCCACAGCAGACCTGGTGGGGCCTGGCCATTCCATTGCAACTCGGCTGGGTACCAGGCCAAGAGAGAGGGTTAGGGACCCTACTACTCCCCACCCTTGGATCTTGGGGATAGGGGAGCAATGGAGGAAGTCTTTGTACACTGTGAGGCAGCCAACCTCAACCACACTAGATAAACAAATGGTTCTTTCAAAAGGCAACCGCATGACAGTATGGTTTATCAAACAGATTTGTTTCTACCAGTTTGATTACCGGTTCAACATTTATTGATCATGTAGCAGTTGCATAAAAGTTGACGACATACCATCGACTGCGCATTTAGAAAATAACTTGGCAACCAAGTGGGTGCTTTGAAGATCGCCTTGGTATTCTCATATTTTACTTCACTCTCCAAGGTGTAAAACCGAACAATCAATAGTAGCTTGGTACTTCGAATACAGCAGTGGTCAAATGCCCACACAAAATTATTGATTTAAAACAGTAGCCGACTACATCTTAAAAATGCTATTCAGCACCAATTACATTGGGGAAATTGTTACAATGCACCATAATGTCCATCACATGAATCCAAATGTCTTGCTGCATATTCCACATGACAGAATAACTTTCATTTTCTCCAGACAATTACTTTTTCAATTCCAATCACCACATATTTGGAGGGGCTAACAAAATGATAATGCAGTTGACGTCTTCATCTACTCTGCTTTATTGAGCATTATTCATAAGAAGGTAGGCAGTGGCTTAATAAAGGTTGAATCATTTCATTCACTCCTACTTCTCAAGGCCCGAAGAGTATCGTTTTAATTGCAAACGTTTCTCGTTTTCAAATGATGCTCTAATTCAAACTAATTAGCCTCCATAATTATTTTGTCTGCGCTCAAGACAAGGCCCGGCAGTTCTGTGAACGTGACTTCCAAGAGAATAAATAAATACAACTAATGCTTAGCATTCTCTGAAATAACTTATTTACCAGGATCAGCTTCAATCAGAGTAGGAAATGTAGGTTTACTAGCTAGGCTACCTCCCGATTAAATCTAACCACCAACCTAGTCTCACCAGCATGCATCAGCTAAGATCTGCTGAGAAGCCTGTTCCCTGCAGTGCACTTTATTCTCCAATTGCAATAGAGCTTATGGTCTTGCTTCGTGTTTACTTAACCTTTAGGACGTCCTCATTAGCCGATTCACTCCAAAGTGGGTACTGGATTGTCAAGAAAGAGCTAAATGAACAGTGGGAGCATTGTGACTAATGCCTTGATCCGGGATCATGTTGGTCAGTATGCTCAATGTAAATACTTCATCACCAAGAAGAGAGTTTTCTTAAGTGATTAATCGGGCAAGCTGGGACTTTCCTCCCCCACCCCCCTATTCCTCCCCCACCCCAGCCCTCCCAACCCCCACTCCTGCAGTACACTGTCAAAATATGGTGAAAGTTTGCCATCAGCCCGTTAGCAGCTAAATCAGCGAGAGCGTCCACTGCGGCTCGGCTGAAGGTGCAGCAGCGCTCTTTGACAACTCGGCTCGGGCTCTGACATACATTGCAATAATGAGAGAGGAATCCTCAGGGTGTCCCCTACCAGGGAGCCAGAGAAGTCAAATCAAAACTTAAAACCTGCTACCTGTGCTCTAATAGGGTGTTGGACATGGTCTGAAACGGCAAGGGTGTAATTTGTATGGTTATTGATTATGCACGACAAACACATAGACAAGCCTCCTGCCACTGCATTGGTAATCCGGAAATGCCTCGGTGCTACTCCCGTGCAGTCACATAGCAATAGCAAGCACAGAGCAAATATTTTTCAGTTTCCAAGGACGTGCAAATGGCCCCAAAAATGTGATCCATCCAGTTAGGAGACTCGATAGCGGGATGGCAGGAAAAAAGGAGTAGGCAGAGGATGGAACATTGTGGGGTTCCCTGCACTGTAGGTGTTTGATCAGAGGACACCGTAGTCAAACAGTAGCACACACAGTGACTGCAGTGGATGGATACAGTGTCACAGCATATGGAAAAAGCTGAGAGGGAGAGAAAAAAAAGAGAGAGGGGGAGAGAAAAGAAGGGGGGATAGAGGGACACCAAATTATGTTACCAGTGTGATCTCTCATTTTTGGGCCAATAATTAAATCTCATTAGCCAAGTGAAAGACACCCAGGCGGACGTAATGAAGCCCAGCACAGTGTGAGTTAGCCGCTCCACGCTGAGACAGGGGGAGGGAGGGAAGGGGGTGAGAGGGAGGGGAGAGAGAGAGGGCAGGAGAAGTGCCAGGATAGTGACAGAGGGAGGAAGGGATGGAGAGCAGGAGTGAGGCACCAAATCCATAAGTAGGAGGAGAGGGAAGGCAGAAGGAAGGAGGCAGCAAGACAGAGCAAGTCAGTAGGTATTGGAAGGAGAAAGAGACGCAACTTAGCAGTGGAGGGGGATGACATTAAATCCCGACGAGACATCGGAAGAGGGAAAGATCGAGAGTGTTGAAAAAAGGAGAGAAATACAGAGTGACCAGGGTTAGAGGTTGGGGGATATTGGAGGAGACAAAACATCCCTGACCCTTGCAAGAGGGAATGGAATGCCCCACACTCCTTGCCAGCTTTTACAGTATCACTAATTGACAGGCGACTCCTCCTGGTCCCTCTTCCGAAGCCAACTTGTACAGTTTTTTTCTTAAACTTCTAGCCGGTCGATTGGCGTGTGATAATTGGATGGCCTTGACGGGCACACTACTGTCCCCAGACCCGGGGCCTGTCGTTCCCTCCCATCACACACAGCTGGTTCTCCTCTATGGTTGGTTGGTGGGTTGTGTTTGTGACAGCTGCCTAGGAGAGCATGAGCCACAGCCCCCTAGGGGAATATAACGCAGTGGCCGAGCTTTCAGTCAACAGCACTAAAAATACCCATGGCCTGCCAAAGCATGGGCTTCACAGCTGAGCCCCCGCCTTTTCCTTTATCACCTCGATGCAGCGAGGGAAAATGGCACCACCATCAGGACAACATTAGTTTGAGCTAATACTTCACTTGTGATGAGAATGACACGGGTGAAATGTAGTCTTTAGGGACGAAGTGTAGCCTATGTCGGACGGGTTTGCCTGATGTTGTACGGGGGTGGGACTACAGGGCCCACATTCAATGAGGAATCTTCAGCAAAGCTGTCAATCAATGACAATGAGCTAGCTATGACGCATGTTGACTTCAGTCATCTGGTCTACAATATGGCCCTACAGCCTTCATATTCCAAGCAAGTAATAAGACAACCGAGAAGAATCCTTATCAACAATATAATCTGGTACGCTAAAGATTTAAAAGGATATTAGAGCGTTTTCTAAAGACCTATATAGCCTGGTGAGTGATGCTGTCCCCATCCCTCAACACAAAGTGGGAATTAACTATGAAGGACCAAAGCCACAGATTCTGAAAATAACCTTACTCCGAGTAAGTTCAGGGGCATTCACATCTTTCTGACAAATCATGCACCTGTACCATGTGTGTGCGTGTGTCATGATATGTCTGCGATTGCATGCTGCACACAACCCCAACCTTTCATCGGGGGAGATTAAATCACTGCCTAAGCAAGCCTGATTGCGAGAGTAATGTGCATTTTGGCCACTGTCAATGTTCCACTATGGCAAATGACCTTCCTTTGATTCACCGGATCTAGTCATTCACTGTCCAGCCATTTTAATCACGGCCCTTTTTACTTCATTATGCAGATGGTCCGACCAGTCCACGTTGTTGTCGCCTGGCCTTTCAAACTATACGTCACCAGTTTTCTCTTTCTTTAACAAGTCATGACTCTCTATGATTTCTGCTCTAAATGTAAATGAGGGGACGGGGGATGAATATTGCAGCCCACTTCTTTAGTGTATCAGACATTCTCTGTACAGGCATGCTCTTTATGCTGCCGTCGAGCAGACAGACGCACAAACATACCCTCACCCTCTGAGCACACAGGGGGGTATTAGCAGCTCGGCAAATGAGTGATTTTGCATT
The DNA here is from genome assembly GCF_002910315.2 of Salvelinus sp. IW2-2015. NCBI lineage: Eukaryota > Metazoa > Chordata > Actinopteri > Salmoniformes > Salmonidae > Salvelinus > Salvelinus sp. IW2-2015. The sequence continues at coordinate 16,437,068 of NC_036863.1, forward strand.
TCTCTCTCGTCAGATGGCTCCGAGCCAAATGACAATCAGGGACAGTGCTTAGGCTTGGCTTCCCGGCTTCTATAGCCTCTCTCAGGCTTTAATTTACAGAGATTACAATTTCCAGATAGTCCCTCCGTGTTGCCAATTAAACATAGCACTGTTTCCTGAGGGAATGCAGTATGGATACCAGGGTTAGCCACAATAAGCACAAACGGGCATCAAGCAACACAATAGAAAAGATAGAGAGTAGAAAGTGTAGCCTATCATGTGTTGAGGATGTCGTAGTGTGTGGTCATAGCTCTCTATCGATCTCTCTTTCTTCCTCTCTCATTACCCTGCTCCCTTAGGCTGACATGGCTTGGCTGGCCTTGTTAGCATTTAGCATCTATAGCATGTAAGATGTGTAGTGGTAGAAACTTTCCCATTTAGCAACTTTAGAATGTAACACTAGTAGGTTATATTTGGCATTAAGAAGTAGCATCATTAGCCATTGGGTTATTACTACTATCCAAGTCACGTCCAGAGAGGGGGACAGTCGCTCACTCTCACACGCTCCCTCTCTCACACTCTCACACACACACACACACACACACACACACACACACACACACACACACACACACACACACACACACACACTTCTACGTTGTTCACTTTGGAGAATATCACAGAAAGGGGACGTCAGCGCTTGGACATGTGTCCTTTCTGGCGCGTGCACAGCAAAAAGGCATGTCCTCTCTGAGACTACATGTACTATTACCATCTGCCTTTTTTTACCACTACCACAAATCCACTTGGCTTTGCATGCCTCTAGGCAACGCACAGATCATTTCCAGTGTAATGTAGTGTAAACATACAGAAAACACTTTCTATGAATGATACAATCCATCTTATAATACCAATCATATTGCTTTCAGTTGAGTACATGAACTCCTGCTTTTTGTCCTTTGAGATTCTATCAATGTAGGTGCGGGTTACAGAGATGGCAAGATAGGCCAACATACAGTACACACTTCACTTCTTTCTTCTCTTCTCTCCCATCTGCTCCAATGAAGCCATAGTAATCTATTTGCGGGCCATTGATATGAGATGGGTGCCTAGGAGTTCATTGAGCGGCACTGATGGGGGGAAATAGTGGAGCGTATCATGTGCATTTCTTTCTCTCTATTGGATTAATCATTCTGCGGGGTAAGAAATATGGTCTTGTCTTTTTAACCAACCAACGCCAGGTGGCCAGGAGTCAAGGCCCTCTGGCTTGCTAGGAAAGCGCACTTCCGCTATAATCAATGAGATTCATGTTCCTAAGTGCCCTTGTGTTATTATCTTAAGATAAATAGTCTTATTTCAGGCCATACTGGGAAATTGTTCTTCATTGGTATTCCTTCCATCCGCTCATTGTTTCAGGATGCTCGCTAATGGGAGCCAAACAAAGTCTGCCGGTGAGATGTGGCCGCGTGGAGGAATATTTGTTTAACTGTAAGAAAACAAACAAGGTATCTACCTGGGATTTATCATATTTTATGTAGGCCAACTTTTTCATGCATAACCAGTCGACACAGCTCATACATCAACAGTAACTACAGACCAACAACACTACACTAGAGGTCTGATGCATGGAGTAGAGCAGGGATCATCAACTAGATTCAGCTGAGGGACAAACTTTCTTGAGCGGTTGGTCAGGGGGCCGGAACATAATGAAAATATTTTGTAGACTGTAGACTATGACTAAAACATAATCATGTCAAACCTTGCTTACGATCACTCTATTATGTGTGGGAATACTTTGGAACAGATTAAAACAATTCTAATCACTTGGAGCTGATGTGCTATTGTTTTTAATCTGATGTCAATTTTTTGGGGGCTCAGAAAACTTGAAGGGCCAAAGTTGGGGAACCCTGGACTAGAGCAATCAACACAAGGTCCATGACCCTAAACATGTAAGCTCACATGAAAGAGAATTGAAAACACAAAGGGAAAGACCAGATGTGCCATGGATAACAACAAGAGACAAAGCACGTGTCAGAAAAACAATAGGAACCTAGACCAACCAATTAGAGAAGAGGGTTGTTGAAGTCAAGGAAGCTCTATGAAAAAGACAATTGGCCAAGCCAGGCCTATATCCAGGTCGGTATTACACAAGGTCTACTTCAAAACGGAACTGGCAGAGAGAGCTTGTATTCCTTTCCCATTCATTCTCAAACGCCTGCCAAGATGGTACTTTAACAATTTTTCCCTCTTACAATTTAGTGCGCTAGATTATTGATATTAACGGGCGTGAGAAAACTATTTAATTTGGAGTGAGGACGAGACTGTTGATGCACAACATTGGGGACAGATAAGACTGTTGGAGGGAAATTTCATTTTTAGATTAGAGCCACGCTGTGCAAAGACCTCCTATAAAAAAAAGCTGTATCTAAAAATGTATTTTTGGGTGAATTTAATGCCTTGATTAGATTAAACTTTAAATGTGGTCGGAGAAAATCTCAAAATATAGTTAGATTTTTTAAATGGTGAACTAGTGACACACTTGGCAGATTGATATCCATTTGCTTATCTCCACCACTTGTTGCTATTTAATGGTGAAATGTTACTGTAATTATACAGTAAATTGAAACCATAATTAGAAATGAGCACCCTGTATAAAGAATCAATCTTTGGAGTACAAGGACCATTGAGAAAGATTGGAACCTGAGCCTGACACTGGACATGAAACTCCCATAGAGAGAGCGAATGGTGCCCAGAATAGCCGCGACAGCACTCTACTCGACACTCAGAGTTAGCCACGAGCCACCTGCCCTGATTCAGAAGACACTACAGAGAAATTTGAACACATTTGCTATCTATGACTAGTCAACAATTCAAAAAACTTCTGTGTACAAACTGAGCTTGAAGAATGACTACCATGTGAATTCCAATGCAGTATGTATTGCAGCTGCAGAAAGTCTGCCTTCAAACTTTAAAACAAACTTCAAAGTTCACCATATGAGGAGCTGAAGCCAGAGGGCATCCTCATTATAACATTAGGTCTTCACATAAAGGAACGTTCTTCCAAAGCAGTTATGCCAACTATATTTAGACTAGCTGAACTAAGATGCTATTGTGCTCTACAGAGACTGCAGTAGCATACTTATTCTAAATAAGGTCCGCATGCAATTTGTTTTTCCTTGCAAGACAACGTCTCATTAATTTATTATTTTCCTGAAAACTAGTAAGAGAGGTATTGATTTCCATCAAAAAAATAAGACAAGACGGGCTTATGTGGATAAATGATGCAAAACATTTGAAGCAGAAAATGCTGTGCACAGGATCAGCTTGACTGACCACCCAAATTTTGAGAAATATCAAGGTTAAATGTTGATATAAAATATGTATTATCTTAAGGGGTAATTAATTGTGATGTATTATATGGTTGTGCGATTACACAGGCATCTATATATAGAGGGACATCAGCATTAAATTAAAGTTGATGTTCCTTAACAATGCTATTCAAATTACATTAGTCTTGGGCAAAAGTGAATCAATAGTTTTCAGCTTGTTTAACCAGCTCACGATGACAAATAGCTGTCCTGGCTGTTGAAAAAGGCAAGACATTGAATACACCTCTGCAAAGACTGTCTTTCTAAGGTGGGAAAACCCGCTAATATAACTATTAACAGGCGTGCGAACACAAACGAACACCTGTATGCTCACCATCTTTCCATAGTCTTGTGTTAACTCTTGACCTTATAAGTGTTGTTGCATTTTAAAGAACACTTGCAAACATTTAAAGAAGATCTACAGTAGAAGTCTTCACAGGTCCACCTGTACCCGATTACCCAAGACCCAGTCCAGAACCCGGGTGGGTCCGGGTCCAGAATTTCTAAATTATCTCACGGGTCGTGGTGACTGATTGATTGTCACGGTTCTCGGGTAGGTGTAATTAGAACTGGCTTGTTTGAAAGAATCCGCAAAGACCCGAACGCAACTGCTGCGAGAGAGAAAGAGAGAAAATTATATAATGTATGCTGCTGCTCAGGCTTTAAATGAGAGTGGCACGTGTAGTTTTTTTTTTGGTCAGCCAATCACAAGTAATCGAAGAGCGTCCGTGTGTTGAAAGCAAGTCAGGAGATTAATGGAAGATGGAATAAAAATTACAGAATTAAAAGTTAATAATCTAACTAGCTAATAAAAATGGCCTTTTCTGTTGCTTCCCTCACTAGGATCGGACCTGAACCCGACCTGGTCTATATGCCTTTGGGTCCATTTGGAATGGGTCTCTATAGTTAAAAAAAAATATGTATGCATATCGGGTCCGAGTGGGAAAGCCCCGGGTCCATTTCGGAACAGCGCTGTGTGAGATCTGAGGCTTACTTCACTCAAGCGATAGAACTACCAAGCATAAGTTTCCTCTTTTTTGTACTTTTTTTTTTTTAACAGTAAACGTAAAACCTGGATTTGGAGGCTTTTCATGGGGCATTTCCAGAGAAGTGTAGCAAAATTGGAAAGAATCTGAGGAGAGCTCTCTCAGCATCTGCCTGAGCCAAGGGATGCAACGCAGCAGCACTCATTATCCACACTCCCCACAGCTACTTTTAAAAACTGATTAACTTCCCAGCAGATTATGACAGTTGTGCTAAAAAAGAAACATTTTACCATTAAATTGAGTATTACCTTAACCTTATTACCTACATAGTGAGAATTGTCAAATTGATGCTACTTCAAGAACATAACTTTTTTGGCGTACTCCATCGGCAGTTGACTAGGAACAGAGGGCCCTCATACAATGCCTCGCTGGAGAAGGTATTTCCAGAAACAAAGTGAGTGATTAAGCGCTCCTCTTCTGTTGTGTAGACTCTCCCTGCGGTCCATTTACTTCCCTCAACCTCTTCCCTCCATCTCATGTTAGCAAACCACACCCGCAAACATATTGTGCGGCAGGTGAATCTCTTTTAGTGCTCTGCTGAGTGATTTGTTTGTGTCAACTCAAAGATTATTGCTCGGCACAAGCCGTTCATTAAAACAGGGCCCCCAGTTAAGACCACCTTAAACCGCCACGTACTCTGGGAACTTAAATAAGTCAGAGCAGTAATGCTATCATTGCCTAACTGTGGTTCCGTGACTGCCTGTGGTTCAGAGAGCACTAGTCATTATGCAGTGTAGGAGACGTGGCAATTCTAGGACAAAGGCGAGGGCACAGCTAATGAGATACTCCACCGGTCAAAATCTGGAAAGGAAGTAGTAGCTGAAAAGACATAACCTACACCTAACATTTGTCTCTCTTCATTGTCTCTCTTCATTATACAGAGCATTCGGGATGTATTCAGACCCCTTCCATGTTTTTCCATGTTTTTTTCCCACATTTTGTTACATTACCGCCTTATTCTAAAATGTATTAAATCAATATTTTCCTCAATCTACACACAATACTACATAAAAAAATATATAATAATAAAAAAAAAACTGGTATTTAGATGTTTTGCAAATGTATTAAATAAAAAAAATACCTTATTTACAGTACATAAGTATTCAGACCCTTTGCTACGAGATTTAAAATTGAGCTCAAGTGCATCCTGCTTCCATTAATCATCCTTTTGATGTTTCTAAAACTTGGAGTCCACCTGTGGTAAATTCATTTCATTGGACATGATTTGGAAAGGCACACACCTGTCTATATAAGGTCCCACAGTTGTCAGTGCATGTCAGAGCAAAAGCCAAGCCATGAGGTCAAAGGAATTGTCCGTAGAGCTCCGAGACAGGATTGTGTTAGGTCACAGATCGGTGGAAGGGAACCTAAACAAAACATTTCTGCAGCATTGAAGAGCCCCAAGAACACAGTGGCCTCAATCATTCTTAAATGGAAGAAGTTTGGAACCACCAAGACACTTCCTAGAGCTGGCAGCCAGGCCAAACTGAGCAATCGGGGGAGAAGGGCCTTGGTCAGGGAGGTGACCAAAAACACGATGGTCACTCTGACAGAGCTCCAGAGTTCTGTGGCGATGGGAGAACATTCCAGAAGGACAACCATCTCTGCATCACTCCACCAATCAGGCCTTTACGGTAGATTGGCAAGACGGAAGCCACTCCTCTGTAAAAGGCACATGACCGCCCGCTTGGAGTTTGCCAAATCGCACCTAAAGAACTCTCCGACAATGAGAAACAATATTCTTTGTCTGATGAAACCAAGATTGAACTCTTTGGCCTAAATGCCAAGTATCACATCTGAAGGAAACCTGGCACCATCCCTACGGTGAAGCATTGTGGTGGCAGCATCATGCTGTGGGGATGTCTTTCAGCAGCAGAGACTGGAAGACTAGTCAGGATCGAGGGAAAGATGAACGGAGCAAAGTACAGAAAGATCCTTGATGAAAATCTGCTCCAGTCCTTGAATGGCCCAGGTAGAGACTTGAACATCTCTGGAGAGACCTGAAAATAGCTGTGCAGTGACGCTCCCCATCAAACCTGGCAGAACTTGAGAGGATATGCAGAAAAGAATGGGAGAAAATCCCAAAATACAGTGGTGCCAAGATTGTAGCGTCATACCCAAGAAGACTGTAACCGCTGCTAAAGGTGCTTCAAAAAAGTACTGAGTAAAGGGTATGATATTTCACATTTAAAAAAAAAAGAAGGTTTTGCTTTGTCATGATGGGGTATTGTAAGTATTTTGATGAGTAAAAAACAAACAGATTTAATACATTTTAGATTAAGGCTGTAACGTGTGAATGTAATAATCACATAGGGGAAAATGTCCAGTTATAATGCAATTCCTAATATTTTGAAAATTTCAGAAGCACCACTGTAGAATAGGATGACTCTATAGTGCCTGCGCAAACTTATTTAGAGTTCCTATAATCACACACTTGCGACTGTGTTGGTGTGTGTTTCTGAAACAAAGGCTTAGCGGTGGCTGCTAATTATGTTGGGATTCTACACTGAACAAAAATAGAAAAGCAACATGTAAAGTGTTAGTCCCATGTTTCACAACCTGAAATAAAAGATGCCAGAAATGTTCCATATGCACAAAAAGCTTATTTCTCAAAAATGTGGTGCACAAATTTGTTTCATCCCTGTTAGTGAGCATTTCTCTTTTGCCAAAATAATCCATCTACTTTACAGGTGCATACACTATATATACAAAAGTATGTGGACACCCCTTCAAACTAGTAGATTTGGTTAGTTCAGTCACACCTGTTGTTGACAGATGTATACAATTGAGTACACCGCCATGCAATCTCCATAGACAAACATTGGCAGAAGAATGGCCGTACTGAAGGGCTCAGTTACTTTAAATGTGGCACCGTCATAGGATGCCACCTTTCCAAGTCAGCATGATCATTACACAGGTGCACCTGGGGACAGGCCACTCTAAAATGTGCAGTTTTGTCACACATCACAATGCCATAGATGTCTCATGTTTTGCGGGATGCTGACTACAGGTATGTCCACCAGAGCTGTTGCCAGAGAATTAAGTGTTAACTTCTTATGGCTGGAGGCAGTATTGAGTAGCTTTGATGAATAAGGTGCCCAGAGTAAACTGCCTGCTACTCAGGCCCAGAATATAAGATATGCATATTATTAGTATATTTGGATAGAAAACACTCTGAAGTTTCTAAAACTGTTTGAATGATGTCTGTGAGTATAACAGAACTCATATGGCAGGCAAAAACCTGAGAAAGAATCCAACCAGGAAGTGGGAAATCTGAGGTCTGTAGGTTTTCAAGTCTTTGCCTATCCAATATACAGTGTCTATGGGGTCATATTGCACTTCCTAAGGCTTCCACTAGATGTCAACAGTCTTTAGAAAATGTTGCAGGCTTCTACTGTGAAGGAGGAGAGAATAAGAGCTGATTGAGTAAGAGGTCTGGCAGAATGCCATGAGCTCAATCACGTGCTTGCGCCCGTGAGAGGTAGCTGCGTTCCTTTTCCTTTCTAAAGACAAAGGAATTCTCCGGTTGAAACATTATTGAAGATTTATGTTAAAAACATCCTAAAGATTGATTCTATACATCGTTTGACATGTTTCTACAAACTGTAATGGAATTTTTTTACTTTGTCTGGCCTGCGCCTCGTGAATTTGGATTTGTGAACTAAACGCGCAAACAAAAATGAGGTATTTGGACATAAATGGACTTTATCGAACAAAACAAACATTTATTGTGGAACTGGGATTCCTGGGAGTGCATTCTGATGAAGATCATCAAAGGTAAGTGAATATTTATAATGCTATTTCTGACTTCTGTTGACTCCACAACATGGCGGGTGAACTAAACGCGCAAACAAAAATGAGGTATTTGGACATAAATGGACTTTATCGAACAAAACAAACATTTATTGTGGAACTGGGATTCCTGGGAGTGCATTCTGATGAAGATCATCAAAGGTAAGTGAATATTTATAATGCTATTTCTGACTTCTGTTGACTCCACAACATGGCGGGTATCTGTATGGCTGGTTTTGGTCTCTGAGCGCTGTACTCAGATTATTGCATGGTGTGCTTTTTCCGTAAAGCTTTCTTGAAATCTGACACAGCGGTTGCATTAAGGAGAGGTTTATCTAAAGTTCCATGCATAACACTTGTATCTTTTATCAATGTTTATTATGAGTATTTCTGTAAATTGATGTGGCTCTCTGCAAAATCACCGGATGTTTTGGAAGCAAAACATTACTGAACATAATGCGCCAATGTAAACTGAGATTTTTGGATATACATATTAACTTTATCGAACAAAACATACATGTATTGTGTAACATGAAGTCCTATGAGTGTCATCTGATGAAGATCATCAAAGGTTAGTGATTAATTTTATCTCTATTTCAGCTTTTTGTGACTCCTCTCTTTGGCTGGAGAAATGGCTGTGTTTTTCTGTGACTAGGTGCTGACCTAACATAATCGCATGGTATGCTTTCGTCGTAAAGCCTTTTTGAAATCGGACACTGTGGTGGGATTAACAACAAGTTTATATTTAAAATGGTGTAAAATACTTGTACTTGAATTTGGTGCCCTGCACTTTCACTGGCTGTTGTCATATCAATCCCGTTAACGGGATCTCAGCCGTAAGAAGTTAATTTCTCTACCATAAGCCGCCTCTAATGTCGTTTTAGAGAATTTGGAAGTGAGTCCAACTGGCCTCACAACCGCAGACCACGAGTAAACCACGCCAGCCGAGGACCTCCACATCCGGAATCGTCTGAGACCAGCCACCCAGACAGCTGATGAAACTGTGGGTTTGCACAAACTGTCAGAAACCGTCTCCGGGAAGCTCATCTGTGTGCTAGTGATCTTGAACTGACTGCAGTTCGGCGTCGTAACGGACTTCAGTGGGCAAATGCTCACCTTCGATGGCCATTGGCATGCTAGAGAAGTGTGCTCTTCACAGATGAATCCCGGTTTGGCATCGTGTGGGCGAGTAGTTTGCTGATGTCAACATTGTGAACAATGTGCCCCATGGCGGCAGTGGGGATATGGTATGGGCAAAAATAAGCTACGGAAAACTGTTCATCGAAGTTACCATCGATAAAATGCAATTATGTTATTGCATTTTATCGATGGTAACTTCGATGAACAGTGATACTGTGACAAGATCCTGAGGCCCATTGTCTTGCCATTCAATCGTCACCATCACCTCATGTTTCAGCATGATAATGCATGGCACCATGTCACAAGGATCTGTACACAATGGCATATTTTGGTTAAACAATCCCCAAATGTATGGAATTGCAACCCTCTGCATGCACAGTGCACTCTTCCATCACCAGTGCAGTATTCCATCACATGCACAGCTGATTCTCAAGATCTTGCACACTAATGAGATGCTATTGAGCCCACACTACTACACTGTCTGAGCCAAAGACTACATGCTTTCTGGTAAATTTTGATTACAATACTGGGTGGGGTGAATATATTTTATTTGACATACATGATTTTTTGTTAACAAGTAAATAGTAGCCTACAGCAAAGTGTGTTTGAATCATTCTTTACTTGTTAACAATTTCTGCTCATTAGTTTTTGCTACCATGTGGGTTTTAGCTTGCTTGAGCCTGCTAACTGAGGAGTGTTCATTCACCTGCTTCCATACGTTTCATTGTTGTTTAATCTAACTGCTTAACTATTTATCTGTACATGGAATTGTATTTTTTTTTTACTCATTTTTTCCTAATCTTTACAGGAAAATGCCACGGGCACTATCTGATGTGTGGAGACATTTCACAGCAGCTAATGTAAAAGAAAAAGCTGTGTACATTTGCAAATACTGTGCCAAATCATATGTGAAGAATGCAACAAAGATGCAGAATCATCTGGCCAAGTGCATAAAGTTCCCTCATCGCTCACAACAATCAACCTCTGACAAAAGTCCCTCTACTTCTATTCGAGGTGAAAATGATGAATCAGACACCTTATTGATAGCAACAGCTCATGGTCCTCCTGGAATGAGAAGTGTTTTTGACTCAACGGAGGAACGTAGTCAGAGAAATGCTGATGAATGTCTTGCTCGAGCTGTGTATGCAACTGGTTCACCTCTGATGCTCACAGGCAATGTGTATTGGAAGAGATTTATGTATGTTCTTTGACCAGAATACACCACTCCAACCAGACATACTTTATCTACTAATTTGCTGGATGCAGAGTTCAAAAGAGTTCAAGTGAAGGTCAAGCAAATCATAGAGAAAGCAGACTGTATTGCAATCATCTCTGATGGGTGGTCGAATGTTCATGGGCAAGGAATAATTACATCTCCACCCCTCAACCAGTATTTTACAAGAGCACAGACACAACGGACAACAGACACACCGGTCTCTACATTGCAGATGAGCTGAAGGCAGTCATCAATGACCTTGGACCACAGAAGGTATTTGTACTGGTGACAAACAATGCTGCGAACATGAAGGCTGCTTGGTCTAAAGTGGAATAGTCCTACCCTCACATCACACCTATTGGCTGTGCTGCTCATGCATTGAATCTGCTCCTCAAGGACATCATGGCACTGAAAGCAATGGATACACTCTACAAGAGAGCCAAGGAAATGGTTAGGTATGTGAAGGGGTCATCAAGTTACAGCAGCAATCTACCTCACCTAGCAAAGTGAGAAGAATAAGAGCACCACATTGAAGCTGCCCACATTAAAGCTGGGTGGTGTTGTCATCATGTTTGAAAGTCTCCTGGAGGGGAAGCAGTCTCTCCAAGAAATGTCACAGTCTGCCGATATGGACAGCCCCATTAAGAGGATCCTGCTGGATTATGTATTTTGGGAGAGAGTGGTAAGCAGCCTGAAACCTATAGCAGTAGCCATTGCACAGATTGAGGGAGACAATGCCATCCTGTCTGATGTTCAGACTCTGCTTGCAGATGTAAGATAAGAAATCCGTACTGCCCTGCCCACTTCACTGTTGCTCCAAGCAGAGGAAACTGCAGTTCTGAAATACATCAAAAAGTGTTAAGACTTCTGCCTGAAGCCCATACACACCGCAGCGTACATGTTGGACCCCAAGTATGCTGGCAAGAGCATCCTGTCTGGTGCAGAGATCAACAAGGCCTATGGTGTCATCACTACCGTGTCTCACCACCTTGGCCTGGATGAGGGCAAGGTTCTTGGCAGTCTGGCAAAGTACACTTCAAAGCAAGGGCTTTGGGAGTCGTGCCAACATATCTCATCAGCCACCTCATGGAAGGGACTTTATGGATCTGAGGTCATTTCCCCTGTTGCCTCCATCATCCTCCAAATCCCACCAACAGCAGCCGCCTCAGAGCGCAACTGGTCCTTGTTTGGGAACACACCACCAAAGCACGCAACATGCTGACCAGTACCAGGGTTGAAAAATTGCTGACCATCCGGGCAAATTTTAGGCTTTTTCAGCCTGACAACCAGACCCCCTCAAGGTTGGAAAGTGACGATGAGGCCCCAGAGTCTGATGTTCAAGAAGTGGACAAGACATGGAAGCCTGAGAGGAAGACAGACTGGAAACTAAAGCTTTGGTTATCATTTTACAGATGTATGTTGAAAACGTTTCTGGGAGATGCGATGGATCATTGGGATCATTCAATATTCCCTTTCTTTTGTTGTTCAGTGAAATCATCCCATGTGAAGAGTCAACTCATTTAATTAAAGTTCAATTCGTAACTAAATTGTTATTTTTATTTCTATTGGAAGGATTTAATGATTTGCAATTATGTCTACTTATGATAAGGTAAAATGTTTATGTTTCTGTCTCCATATGATATCGTAAATATATCCAAAGCAAAAACCATCTACATTTAAATGGTATTAATATTAATTTGCATATATTTCCGTTAATTCCCATATATTCCAGTTAATTCTCACGGAAAGTTTCCACCTCTGAATATTCCCCAAAATGTGCAACCCTATCTGTGACCAACAGATGTATATCTGTATTCCCAGTCATGTGTAATCCATAGATTAGGGCCGAATGAATTTATTTAAATTAACTGATTTCCTTATATAAACTTTAACTCAGTAAAACCTTTGAAATTGTTGCACGTTGCGTTTATTTTTGTTCAGGGTATAATCAACCCTGGGTTTTAAATAGACAGTGTCTTGCTGTTTCTGTCTCGTACAAGAGATCAGTAGTATTTTCAGTCCCTTCAGAAAGTATTAATACCTCTTGACTTATTCCACATGTTGTTATATTACAGCCTGAAATCAAAATGGATTACATTTATTTTTTCCCCTCTCATCCATCTACACACAACACCCCATTATAACAAAGTAAAGACATGTTTTTGGAAATGTTTACAAATGTATTGAAAATGAAATACAGAAATCTCATTTACATAAGTATTCACATCCATAAGTCAATACATGTTAGTCTTTCTGGGAAAGTCTCTAAGACCTTTGCACACCTGGATTGCACAATATTTGCCCATTATTGTTTTCCAAATTCTTCAAGCTCATTCAAAATGCTTGTTGATCATTGCTAGAGACCCATTTTCAAGTCTTGCCATAGATTTTCAAGCAGATTTAAGTCAAAACTTAAAAAACAGGAACACTCAATGTCTTCTTGGTAAGCAACTCCAGTGTAGATTTGGCCTTGTGTTTTAGGTCAGTGGTTCCCAACTAGGGGTACTACAACCCCTCGGGTACTTGGCCTATCCACAGGGGGTACTTGAGAAATCTCATGAGACCATAGGCCTACTGGTAAAATGCACACGAGAAGGTACTTCAGGGGTACTCTGGGCAGAGATAAATTCAGTTGGTGGTACAGTAACAAAAAAAGGTTGGGAACCACTGTTTGGTTATTGTCCTGCTGAAAGGTGAATTCATATCCCAGGGTCTGGTGAAAAGCAGACAACCAGGTTTTCCCAATTTTGCCATTGCTTAGCTCCATTCCGTTTATTTTCTATCCTGAAAAACTCCCCTAGTCCTTAACGATTACAATAATGTTATACCCATAACATGATGCAGCCACCATTATGCTTGAAAATATGGAGAGTGGTACTCAGGAATGTGTTGTATTGGATTTGCCCCAAACATAACACTTTGAATTCAGGGCAAAAAGTTAAATGCTTTGCTACATTTTTTGCAGTATTACTTTAGTGCCTTGTTGCAAACAGGATGCATGTTTTGGAATATTTGTATTCTGTACAGGCTTCCATCTTTTCACTCTATCAATCAGGTTAATATTGTGGAGTAACTATCATCTTGTTGATCCATCCTCAGTTTTCTCCCATCACAGCCATTAAACCGTAAGTGTTTTAAAGTCACCATTTGCCTGAGCGGTTTCCTTCCTCTCCGGCAACTGAGTTAGGAAGGACCACTTTATCTTTGTAGTGACTGCTTGTATTGATACACTATCCAAAGTGTAATTAATAACTTCATCATGCTCAAATGGATATTCAATGTCTGCTTTTTTTTTTTTTTTGACCCATCTACCAATAGATGTTCTTCTTTGCGAGGCATTGGAAAACCTTCCTGGTCTTTGTGGTTGAATCTGTGTTTGAAATTCACTGCTTAACTTACAGATAATTGTATGTGTTGGGTACAGAGATAAGGTAGTCATTAAAAAATCTAAAAGGGTGTGAATACTTTCTGAAGGCACTGTACGTGTCTTGGGAGAACTGTGTGTGTCAACGTGATTAGTAGAAGAACCAACTGTGTTGGCAACCAAGGCACCAATATCACACAAACAGTAGGTAGACACAGGTGATGTCTCTCCAGACAAAATGGCACCGTTTGACAAGAGGGAAAAGAATGGCCCTGCAATCCAATGACTTTGCAGTCAATATGTGATGTTAGTAAACATGGAACATTGTTGTTTCTGTACTCTGAGATGTATAGGGCTTTGGTGAATTATCCCCATGCAACAAAGATGGTTGGAGGGACACGCCCAGGCCGGCCGGTGCTATGGACAGACTCTTTCCCTTTGACTTGCTCCAAAATAATCAGAGCACATTCAAAACCACTGTTCCCCACGTCAGTGGATGGGAGAATTCCGAAGTCTGTCCATAGCACCGGCCGGCCTGGGCGCGTCCCTCCTGAGGTCTGAGAGCAGAAAATCCAGCAAAGTTTCACTGGTAATTAGGCTGTTGAGCCTTAAGCTTTTATATTCCCATTTGCAGTGTACGGTGGAGGTGCAGGATTTGGCTCGACAGCAGAGAGTCACTGGGGGCCTGGCTGCATGGAGCTATTCTGATAGATCAGCAGTCAGACCTGTTGAAATGAGGGGCGCCGTACGTGCAAGGGCAAGACTCTCCATGTCAAAAGAATCTAAGACTTGGACTGGCTTATTAGTCTGCTGATTTCATAGAAGAGCCTTTTTCATAGGGAAATAATGTATTTATTTCTCTGAGTGCTGATATATTATTTTGCTAAAATATTTGTAATTAATACAAGGTTGTGTTTACAACAACTAGCCTATCTAGAGAGGCCTGACAGCTTTGCATACCAAAGATGTCAAGTAACAAAATCGAAGACACAAATCTTTGACAATACTTAAAATGCATAATAAAGCAAAACATTTCAGAGCTGCTTCCTGTCTCGCTCTCTCTCAGGGCGGTGCCTCCCCTCTTGTCTTTTGTTCTCCAGCCAGGATGGCAGTGATGAGCGGCGAGGCCTTCCACTTCACCACGGCCCACGGGCCACTATTAGCATATCGCTGACTCCAGCCTATACCTTCTCCGTCCATCTTAACCGGTGGGGATTTAAATAAGCAGACCTAAAACCCCCTTAAAGTGGAAGAATGTCTCAAAAGGAGAAAGGGATCTGTGTGTGTGTATATGAGTGTGCTAAATGAACCTGATAAATAAATCAGACCTGCCCTACTTCCCAACCCCTTGACAGTGAGAAAGCAACAAGATAGAGGGACGAGGGTGTCCCATTGAAGTGTGTTCACAGACCCTATGGTAGCACAACCAAGTATGTGCTAATAACAAAGAGGGTGTTTAGGTAGAAAGAAGTTATACGGAGCAAAAAGATGATGAGACTGTACTAGGAGATTGTTAGCGAAATCAGTGTTTCTCAAAGTGTAGTAGGTAGGTGAAGCCCCAAGGGTACGTTAGGCAGCATTAAGGGGACTTGGAGAGACATTGCATAATGGCAGACTTTGCATGTAGGCCTGTGTTTTAAAATCCAGTTCTTCGGTGTGATTATTTATACTGAACAAAAATACAAAGCAACATGTAAAGTGTTGGTCCGATGTTTCATGAGCTGAAATAGAAAATCCCAGAAATGTTCCATACGCACAAAAAGCTTATTTATTTAGTTGTGCACACATTTGTTTACATCCCTGTTATGGAGTATTTCTCATTTACCAAGATAATCCATCCACCTGACATGTGGCATATCAATAAGCTGGTTAAACAGCATGATCATTACACAGGTGCACCTTGTGCTGAGGACAGTAAAAGGCCACTAAAATGTGCAGTTTTGTCACACAACACAATGCTACAGATGTTTCAAGTTTTGAGGGAGCATGCAATTAGCACGTTGATTATAGGAATGTCCACCAGAGCTGTTGCCAGAGAATTGAATGTTATTTTCTCTACCATAAGACACCTCCAACGTCATTTTAGAGAATTTGGCAGTATGTCCAACCGCAGACCACATGTAACCACGCCAACCCATGGCCTCTACACCGGCTTCTTCACCTGTTGGATCGTCTGAGACCAGCCACCCGGACAGCTATTGAAACTGGACAGTGTTTCTGTCTGTATTAAAGCCCTTTTGTGGGGAAAGCCTCATTCTGATTGGCTGGGCCTGGCTCCCCAGTGGGTGGGCCTATCCCATGCCAGACCCACACATGGCTGCTCCCCTGCCCAGTCATGTGAAATCCATAGATGAGGGCATACTTCATGTATTTCTATTGATTGATTTCCTTATATGAACTGTAACTCAGCAACATCATTGAAATTGTCGCATGTAGCGTTTATATTTTTGTTCAGTATATGGACTAAACGCCTGGAAAGTTCCTTCATGATGTGTTGAGTAGACCTATAGTATACCTTTGGCAAAAGCGACGGTGTCAGCATACACATTTTTGTCCTGAGGTTTACAGAGGGAGCTGGTAGACATTATTAGATAGATTACTTTGTGGTCCTGAAGTTCACAGAGGCATCTGGTAGACATGATTAGGTAGGTGACTGTGGTCCTGAGGGTTACAGAGGTGGTTTGGCAACCATTGGCCGGGTGTTTTCCTGGTGAAAAGGAAGAATAAGCCAAAACAATTGGTGGTGAGTAAACATAGCCACTCACATTCTGTGTCGCCCACGGCCTGTGACTTGAGTGACATTCTCACCTTGAGCACGTGTTAACCTATTGAACTCATAAATGATGCAAGTCACAACAGAGTGCCGCTTGGAGTAGGATGCGATAGAAGTCAACTATATCTAGGTCAGGGAATTGACTCAAGCCCCTTCTCCATTCAGATGAAAGTCTTCTGGAATTCTGCATTTCTGCATAGCAGTGGGATGATGGTGTGTGGGAGGGATGTGTGACATCTTAATGCCGTAATCTTGCCATCAGGAGACATCCAATGAGAGATCTTGAGGTGGTTTATCCCAAAAATTATTTTGCTATACGCCCTTTGATGGAAATGTGTTGGATGCTTTTGTTTGTAATTGCCCACTCTCAAGGCTGTTGTGGTTCTTGTGTAACAAACTGCTAAGAAGGACAACTTGGAATGAATTGAAAAGTTTAGAACTATGTTTTCACCTTGTTTGTTATATAAGCTTGAGTAGCATGGATAAACTGTATCAGAGGGGAGAAATATACTTAGGACTGTTAACCACTCAGAAATTGTGGAGGTTTAGTGCTTTGTGTAATATCAGTCTTCTAACATTTCAACATCGCTTCCGACATTGTCAAACTTGATCCCATTGTTTAATTAGTATTTAATCCATTGTGGCGCACTGATAGGGAAGCAAAGGGGATTATGTGTGGGAGTCTGTTCTGTGGTGGAAAAACAAGTTTACAGAGATATTACCTTTGCATGGCCACGTTTCACTTCTGGTGATGGTTGAATTGTGGGGTTTTAAGCACAAGGCCAGGATGGGATTGCAATTACAAAATGTACTCAGTTTGAGTGATAAGAATTCAGCCAGGGGTGGCCACAGTATCAAACGTGAACACACATTGCCTGTCCCTCCTTCTCCCTCTAACAGGGTCCATGAACCTCTGTTAAACTGTGACATGCACTTTTGTTTTACTTCCTAGCGAAGAATGGCTACAGTATTGGCTTTTTCTCGACACTCAACACGTCCTTGAAAAGCACACTGTGAAAGGCTTAACACTTTCCCACTGAACCCCACATCCACTGCATCCCAAAGAGAAACCAGAAAAATATGGGGCTAACATTACTGTACATATACAGTACTGGCCTGGGATAGGGGTAATTCAATATAGCTTAGGTCATTCTGTCCTAACCACAAGGAAATTAAACTAACAAACCACGCCAAGGAAAATAATCATATGTATTTTTACAATGATAAGCAGCTATAGAAGTCTACATTGTCCTGAAGGAGCATGCTCCTTCAGCTACTTTCTTTAGTTAGCATGAGGGAAATGGAAGCGGTATCCGTATCACCAATCCATTTCCCCTGTCCACATGCTGCCTTCTCTAAAACAAATGAAGTGCACAGTATTATACATATTCATGTAGGAGAGTTTTTGCAAACAGGCATGTGTGAGCATACATTACTGTCACTGGTATGCACATCAGCCCACTGGAAAAGTGTCAAAGTGAGAGGTTAAAACACATTCCCGCATCAAAATAAATTGGTCGGTCTCAACTGAAAGCACAGATAGATAGGCCTAGTTCAAATATAAAGCATTTGAGTGCTCATATGCGCTGTGTGTTGGTTTCACTGTGTCGATATGACAGTGGAATGTTTCTACTTTTGATTACTTTAATGGATGTGAAATGCAACGGCTATTTCCTGATTAATTTCTTTGTCGGCCAAAGAAACCTGCATGAAACGGCAGTAAAATGACTCACCACAGCTGACAGAGAAAGGTCGTAGACATTGGCCCTTGTAAATATGGCAGAACATGAACCACAGCTTTCAATATCTAGGCTATTCTACGACGTGAGTGCCTTATAAATATAGTCTGTAGGCAATTTAAGTGTCGACCGAAAACTGCTTAGGATGGTATACTATGTCTCAATGGCTTTTATTTAGTAAGGCGGCATTGGCAATGAATTTAGCCGAAATGACGACAAATTGATGGCAACAAAGCATTCCTGGCATGAGAATACTGGCATTTTGTTTTTATAAAGCTGTTTTGTCAGTTGCTGTTTAAAACAGTTATTTAGCCAGCTAATACTTGAGACACCTAGGGAGTGTGTACGTGTGAATGAATGAATGAATGACGGTTAAAACCCATTTAGCCAAGTGCTAATTATAATTCTGGGATAGTGATAGGCTACAACAAGAAAGAAAGTCAAGCCAACTAATCCAGCTACTGTCAAAGGGTTATCAAAATACGAAATGATGACAAATTGACAGAATTATTACTAAAGCCCACACAAGGTCCTTGCAGCAATATACTTCAATATACTGAATTGAAAAGTTAAATTGGGTGTTAATTTGGCCCTTGAAAGACATTTCTAAAGAAGGGTGCCCTACATTCCAGAACAAGCACCCCCACTGGATTGACATACGAGGGCATACCGCTGCCAAGATCCAACTGTGTAGCTCTCCCAGTTTACATCCCCATTTTACTACTAGGTCAAAGGCAAATGGTGAGTGACTACATGGATAGACGTTTGGCTAGCAGGCCACAAAGAGAGAGAGCCCATTCACGTTGAATAATGCAACACCGGATTGAAAAATCAACCCCAACTCCAGCCTTCCAACTGGGGTAAGGTCCCCACACCTCCACTTCTTACTTCACACATACCAAGCGTTTATAGTGTGTTAAGTCCCAGTGAGGTTAATTATCTGGAGCATGATGTGTTTAAGTTTGCCCACGCGCACTATGCCCCCTGATCCATCCATTGCAGCCCAGTGAGCCAGGAAGTGGGATGCCATTGGAAATCCTGATCAGTGTAATACCAACATGATGCCTTTACACACTCTGAACACACACGCGCAGATGTGGGCGGCTCGGATTGAGATGTCAACGGAGCTGGAGCACAAAAATGTTTAGCGTCAGCAGATTCATTGAATATGCCTCATGTCAAGAGTATTCAATGCGGTTAAACTCTGGATATACTCTTTTAATCTTGAAAAACAGCTAAATCAAAGAGGTGCTCCCGATTGCATTGACTAGAACCGACGATGACCATTGATATCACTAAGGTAAAGCTGAGAGCTAACGCTGATATTCCACCTGAGACAAACTAACACACCCTCCTCACCTCCACCTTCAATCCCTCATTCTCCCACAATCCCTGTGGGCTGATAGTGAACTGGGCCTTGCCTTCATTATCTGTCCTCAGACAATGGAGGCTAGCTTTCTTTACGCCAACACTCCTCCTCTCATCACATGACTGTCTCTGGGCTTCCCCTGAGCGATCGAAAAGAGGTAAGAGGAAGGAGCGATAGGAAGGGAAATGGGGGAAAACCATTTATGTAATACAGTCCATTGAAGGGGGTAGGTCAGCGTTAGGCCATTCTTCTCTATGGGCCACTTTACTTTGGACTGCTTCTGGATGTGGAACCCCTTGGGGGTAAGTGGAATAACCCCATAGAGACTTAACTTCTGAAGTTCGAGATCCTCTGTAGCTCGAAAAACACCCACTACGAACCCCTACTCTGTCTATCTCCCGCTTTACCGCTCCCCTGTAACCCCTACTCTGTCTATCTCCCGCTTTACCGCTCCCCTGTAACCCCTACTGCTGTCCCTTATCTCCGCTTTACGCTCCCCTGTAACCCCTACTCTGTCTATCTCCCCGCTTTACGCTCCCCTGTAACCCCTACTCTGTCTATCTCCGCTTTACCGCTCCCCTGTAACCCTACTCTGTCCTATCTCCCGCTTTACCGCTCCCCTGTAACCCCTACTCTGTCTATCTCCCGCTTTACCGCTCCCCTGTAACCCTACTCTGTCTATCTACCACTTTTAACCGCTCCCCTGTAACCCCTACTCTGTCTATCTCCCGCTTTACCGCTCCCCTGTAACCCCTACTCTGTCTATCTCCCGCTTTACCGCTCCCCTGTACTTCCAACAGACTAGCAGCAATAGAGTGCTGTGATATCCACTGCCCCCCTAATGCAATTTAAATCAATTATCTTCTGCTATGGATTGAACCGCTCTTATCTTCATGATTCTTTTTCTATCATCCAGTTAGATATAATGACAGCAATACAGAGGGAAGCCAACCCAGCCCATCAACACCAATCACCAATTTTGGATATCTCACGCAGCATTGCAGAGCAGTGGAGGCTGCTGAGGGGGAACGGCTCATGAATGAATGACATTTTATTTTTGTGCCAATTTGCAAACCATTCCTTATGGGATAATTGACATATGCATTACTATAATTCACTGTAGTAATTCAGCGATAATTATTTCGGTGTTCTCTGCAGTGCGCTTCGCAAATTTTTTTTACAAATTAAAAGGTAAAAATCAATACATAAGAGTAGATAAGGTTATCCAAACAATAATTATATCCCTAGAGCAGTAAAATAATATATTTTTTAATTGAACCTTTAACTAGGAAAGTCAATTAAGAACACATTCTTATTTACATTGACGGCCTACCCCGACCAACACAGGGCTAATTGTGCGCCGCCCTATGGGACTCCCAATCACAGCCTGGATTCGAAACAGGGAATGCAGTGACGCACGCCTCTTGCACTGAGATGCAGTGCCTTAACTGCGCCACTTGGGAGCCCAAATATGCATGCAGTATCAGTGAAAAGTTAGGACAAACCTACTCATTCCAGGGATTTCCTTTCTTTTTACTATTTTCTTCAAAACTATGAACTAACACCTGGAATGCATTTCAATTAACAGGTGTGCCTTGTTAAAGTTAATTTGTGTAATATATTTTCTTCTTAATGCGTTTGAGCCAAATCAGTTGTGTTGTGACAAGGTAGGGTTGGTATACAGAAGATAGCCCTATTTGGTAAGATACCAAGTCCATATCATGGTAAGAACACCTCAAATAAGCAAAGAGAAACGACAGTCCATCATTACTTTAAGACATGAAGGTCAGACAATCTGGATAATGTTAACAACTTTGAATGTTTCTTCAAGTGCAGTCGCAAAAACCATCAAGCGCTATGATGAAACTGGCTCTCATGAGGACCACCACAAGAAAGGAAGACCCAGAGTTACCGCTGCTGTTCATTAGAATTAAGTGCACCTCAGATTGCAGACAAAATAAATGCTTCAGAGTTCAAGTAACAGACACATCTCAACATCAACTGTTCAGAGGAGACTGCGTGAATCAGGCCTTCATGGTCGAATTGCTGCAAAGAAACGACTACTAAGGGACACCAATAAGAAGAATAGACTTGCTTGGGCCAAGAAACACGAGCAATGGACATTAGACAGGTGGAAATCTGTTCTTTCATCTGATGAGTCCAAATTTGAGATTTTTTGTTCCAACCGCCGTGTCTTTGTGAGATGCAGAGTAGGTGAACGGATGATCTCCGCATGTGTGGTTCCCACCGTGAAGCATGGAGGAGGTGGTGTGATGGTGCTTTGCCTGTGACACTGTCAGTGATTTATTTAGAATTCAAGGCACACTTAACCAGCATGGCTACCACGCCATTCTACAGTGATACGCTATCCCATCTGGTTTTCACCTAGTGGAACTGTCATTTGTTTTTCAACAGTACAAAGGAGAGTGATGGAGTGACCAAGGAGTGCTGAATTAGATGACCTGGCCTCCAATCACCCAACCCAATTGAGATGTTTTGGGATGAGTTGGACCGCAGAGTGAAGGAAAAGCAGCATACAAGTGCCCAGCATATGTGGGAACTCCTTCAAGACTGTTGGAAAAGCATTCTTCATAAAGTTGGTTGAGAGAATGCCAAGAGTATGCAAAGCTGTCATCAAGGCAAAGGGTGGCTACTTTGAAGAATCTTAAATATATTTTGATTTATTTAACACTTTTTTGGTTACTACATGATTCCATATGTGTTATTTCATAGTTGTGATGTCTTCACTAATATTCTAAAATGTAGAAAATAGTAAAAATAAAGAAAAACCCTGGAATGAGTAGGTGTATCCAGACCTTTGACTGGTACTGTATGCCCTCCTCATCCCGCTGCTGCTGGCCTTTGCAGATTCTGCTGTTATGCTCCTGAAGTTGCAGGTAATAAGCTACACCAGGGGTCGGCAACCTTTTCCATTTGGAGTGCCAATTTATTTCACCATTTCTACTGATCTGCATGCCAGTTATAATTTTAATTTGTGCATTTTCTTGGAACTGTTTGATTTAATTTATAATAAAGTCTTCGTATCTCAAAATCATTGTCATGTGGTTAATCAAAATTCTCCAAGTGGGTCCGGCCTGAAATTCGCACTAGCACACTTGCAACATTGTATAAAATATTCTGGGCCCTCAGTTTATGCCAGTGAGCTCGGGACAGACACAGCTGTAGGCTATTTGTTCAAGGGTAATCAGGTATTTTGTGACATTTCCATTGGATCAGAGCATTACATTTTTCACTTTCATGCCGAGTGGTTATTGAAAGGGAGAGAGCTGAAAATGTTTTTCAAATATATTGAGGAACCATTGTCATTCTCAATGGATTCTAAAAACATACTTTTTTTACATGCTGTTTGAGAATAACTTTGCAAAGCTCCACAGCTCATTAGTGGTGGTGAGTTAAGACAATCAGAAATACTATCAGACATCCCCAAAATCCCCTACAATTGCACGCAGATATCCTAGGCCTACTTCTATATGCATTAATCAGGTGCGTGTCATTACTCAATATTGACAGAAGCACTGCAAACAAAAAATATTGAATAAATTGACAAAACTCATAAATGGAATGAAATAAACCAAAACTTGTTTCTCAGGTGTAGCCTAGGTTGTGAGCTCTGCAAACAATGTGTCCACTCCAACAATGACAACGGTAAATGACTAATAATAATATGTTGAATGCATGAACAGAATCCAAACAAACTTTGTAGATTAGAAATGATGGGGATTAATGGTAAATGTACTACTGGTGATATATGTAATGGGGAATTGATAGACACTAACAATCAAACGCAAACAATTCACACAATGAAGACATGAAACAATGAATGTGCATGAATTGGCGAGTGCATTCTGGAGAGATACGCGCCTTGTGCATCTTAGCCGCGCCTTGTGCATCTTAGCCACACTCCCTTTCTTCTTGACTCAATATTTAAAATTATACCCAAGACACATCATCTTCAAACATACTGTAGGCTTAATACAAACATACTGTAGGCTTAATACAAACATACTGTAGGCTTAATACAAACATACTGTAGGCTTAATACAAACATACTGTAGACTTAATACAAAACATGCTGTAGGCTTAATACAAAACATGCTGTAGGCTTAATACAAAACATGCTGTAGGCTTAATACAAAACATGCTGTAGGTCTAATACACAATAAAGTAATGAAAAAAACGCACAAAATGGCGGGAGAGAAACGTGCCTTAAGCATCTTAGCCACACTCCTTCTCGTACCGTACCATCCCAGCGGCCTCCGCAATGGAGTAGTCCACTGAGACAGACATGACATTTTTTGTGACTACTCGACTAAAGAAATCTTGGTCAAACAGCCTATCAACCAAACAATCGACCAGTCGACTAAATGGGGTCAGCTCTAATTCATACCGTTGTTTTCTTTTTTTTCTGAAAATCTTCAGGTTGTGTTGGTGTAGGCCTAGTGGAAATGGAAATTAAACTTGAGCACACTTTGTTTTGGTGTAGATCTAGTTGGAATTGAAGTTTAAGTATAGCAACGGTACAGAGGTTTGGTATTCTTTTCTTTCAGTTCCTCTGTTCTATTTGAGAGTGTTGGGAGATGAAGGGAAAAGACGGATGCTTTTAGAGCCGAAGGGGTTACGTGCTCTGTGCCATAGTAGACGATCCCTAGGCGTGAGTTCTTTCCAGAGTTCTTCCTTGCAACCGTCTTTGTCACTTGGAATTTCTTATCATGTGTGTGTGTGTGTTAAATAAGAGAGAAAGAGAGAGGGGGAGGAATAAAAGATGAGAGAGAGGATATTGTCAGTAGAGCCATTGAAAGACAAACGGAAAGGCGCTCAAGGGGCATTGTCGGGCTCCTGTGGAACCTTCTGGAATGACTGCTGCACACAAAGTCAAACCAGAGGCATCATTAATGGCTCCCCGATGGTTGCCTTTGCAAATAATTGTGAAAGAACAAAAACTCAGATGACCATTCACGCGTGAGAAAATCCTGGGTTGGGCAAGTTTTTAGCTCAAGCTATCAGAGCAGATCACATGAAACAGCTATTCTGATCAATCATAATGCACAATTTGTACCTTCCCAGGTATTCGCAGACTTTAATGGTCAATATTATTGTGGTCTCAGGGATGCTGTATAATATTCTGGTGGTTCTGGCAAATATTTATGCCCCTAATATGGACGATATAAACGTCATGGAAAATTTGGTGTCTATACTGCCTGATATAAACACCCATCAACTGATTCTAGGCGGAGACTTTAACTATGTGCTGGATTCATTTTTGGACCACTCTTCTAATAAAAAGGCCTCTCTCTCTCTCTCTCTGAACAGTTTGATGTTTGGAGGGCACTAAATCCTACAAAGCAATCCAATTTTTTCCCCCCCATGTTCACCATACCTTTTCATGTATTGACTATTGGTTTGTTGACAACAAACTGATGTCACTTGTTAAGTTTTGCAACATTTTACTATCTTACCATGCTCCACTTGTCCTCCAGTTTACAGTCCCTCGTAGAAAAACCCCTAACAAAGGCAGGTGCCTTAACAATAATCAGTTGAAATACTTTTACTTTGATTTATATCACACTAAAGCCTCTGGAGATTCCTCTTCGACAGACACTTTCCTACCAAAGCTAAACGACAAAGTGAGAATGGATCTTGATAAACCACTTACCACTTCAGAAATTTTACACGCAATGAAGTCCTTAAAGAATGGCAAAGCACCGGTACCAGACGGGTTCTCAGCTGAATTTGACAAACAGCTCGTACCGCTTTTAGCCTCAGCCTTCTCCCACTCCTTTGATAGGAAATCTCTACCCCAGACGTTTTACCAAGCCACTATATCAATCAATATAAATAAAGACAATCCCCTCGTGTGCCTCCTACACGCCTGCACTAGGCAGGGTTGTTAGATGTCTCCACTCCTTTTTTCTATAGCTATAGAGCCACTACCAATCGCTCTACTGTACATAGCAGTGAGGTAGCGAAAGGGGTGATAGGAGGTCTCAAACACAACATCTGACTTTATGCTGATGATATACTTGTATTTATCTCTGATCCAATGTTATCTGCACCAATGGTTTTGAATCCTCTTTAAAACCTTTGGGGAAATATCTGGGTATAAACTGAATGCTGAAATGTTTTGTATTCTGCCGCATTATGGATCCACCAGTTTGGCTACACTTCCATTCAAAAAGGTCGCAAGCAAATTCACATATCTGGGTGTTTCAGTTAACCGAAATGTTAAAGATCTCCTAAAGGCAAACTTTACAAAGCTATTAGAACATACTAAACATGACTGAGCGTTGATCGCTACTCCTCCTTCCGTCATCTGGACGCATAAATACTGTGAAAATGAATGTCTTGCCAAGGTTTATCCACCTATTTCAATGTGTTCCAGACTTCTTTCTAAATCCTTCTACAATCAAGATCAAGTTATTACCGCGTTCATTTGGAATTTAAAAAAACCTGCGGCTACGTAAAATATTCCTTCAAAAATCAAGGAGGCCTGGCATTACCCATGTCTGCCAACATCAGAAATATTATGTAGTGGCTAGATTCTCCAAATTATTCAAGTCATCCCTCTTGGGTGCAAGCCTGTTAAACATCTTTATCCACACTGTTATGTACACCCTTACCTCTTCCGATATACAGCTACACATCTAATCCAATTGTTAAACAATCTATGAGAATGTGGATCCAATTTCAAAAAATATTCTGCCTCACTCAGCCTCTATTTGCATGTCACAAAACAATCACCGTATGAGAAGACAGCATTTGATGTATGGCAGAGGAAAGGTGTTCATTCATGTATCTTTTTCTTCTGAACAATAATTTTGCCTCGTTTGACCAAGATGTCATTTATTTTGTTATCTTTAGGTATGCAACTTTTACTCTCCCCCCCAACTTTACTATTAGATATTATTTTAATCCAGGGCTTGAAAAGGTGAAAATTGCAACAATGTATGCCTCTCTCTCGTTGGTTCAACCCTCCCCTATTCTAGATATTAAAACTAAATGTTCCTCATTCTCAAATGAGGAATGGAAACAAGTATTGTTGAGGCTTCATTCATCGTCTATTTGTGCTAGACATGAACTTGTTCAGTTCAAGCTGCTACACCGAAGTCCAGGCTAAGTCAATGTATCCAAACCTAAACGTTTTATGTGACCGATGTAGAGGCTTCTGCAGATCTTACTCATGTGTTTTGTCCTGTCCTAAGATCGTTACATTTTGGTCAAGTGTTTTAGCAACAATGTCTGTCATTTTTGGAGTTAATGTACAACTGTGCCCTCTGGTGGCCCTTATTGGACTACCACCTACTGGCTTAATTAATGGTGTCCAGACCAGTTCAGGATGCACTTGCTTTTTCTACTATCCTCGACAAGAGAAGTATAGTTCTTGAGTGGAAAAACATCCACCCTCCATTGCACAGTCGATGACTGCACGATTTGATTCACATTTTAAAACTAGAAAAAACACGTTATGCATTAAAAAGGGGAAAATGAGGTTCCACCTGGGGACCCTTGTACAAGGGCCAGAACCTCCTTTTGACTTGTAAATTGTCTGCCTTACTGACACGGTTGCCTTTTTATTTGATTTTTTATATTTGATTTGCCTCCATTATGTTTGGATGGCTTGGTCCTGCTAAGAATCTGTTACCATACCTGTCTGTATACCTCAGAGTTGTGCTTCTTGGTGCTGCCCCTCGGACCCATCAAACCTTTCATTGGTGTTAGGGAGGTTCTGGGGGAGAGAGAATGTGCAGCACTTTGTGTCCCCAGGGCACAAGAGAGAAAGCATTTCCATCCAACAACGTAAAAATCCATGTCCTTAAATGTACAGTACCAGTTAAAAGTTTGGACACATCTACTCATTCAAGGCTTTTTCTTAATTTTTGCTATTTTCTACATTGAGGAATAATAGTGAAGACATCAAAAATATTAAATAACACATGGAATCATGTAGTAACCAAAAAAGTGTTTGACAAATCAAAATATATTTTAGATTTTAGATTCTTCAAATAGCCACCCTTCGCCTTGACAGCTTTGCACACTCTTGACATTCTCTCATCCAGCTTCATGAAGAATGCTTTTCCAACACTCTAAAAGGAGATCCCACATATGCTGAGCACTTGTTGGCTTATTTTCCTTCACTCTGCGGTCCAACTCATCCCAAAACATCTCAATTGGGTTGAGGTTGGGTGATTGTGGAGGCCAGGTCATCTAATTCAGCACTCCATCACTCTCCTTGGTCAAATAGTCCTTACACATCCTCGAGGTGTGTTTTGGGTCATTGTACTGTTGAAAAACAAACGATAGTTTCAGTAAATGCAAACCAGATGGGATGGCGTATCGCTGCATAATGGCGTGGTAGCCATGCTGTTTAAGTGTGCCTTCTAAATGAATCACTGACAGCGTCACCAGCAAAGCACCCCCACATCTCCTCCTCCATGCTTCACGGTGGGAATAACACATGCAGAGATCATCCGTTCACCTACTCTGCGTCTCACAAAGACATGGCAGTTGGAACCAAAAATCTCAAATTTGGACTCATCAGATCAAAGGACAGATTTCCACCTGTCTAATGTCCATTGCTCGTGTTTCTTGGCCCAAGCAAGTCTCTTCTTATTATTGGTGTCCTTTAGTAGTGGTTTCTTTGCAGCAATTTGACCATAAAGGCCGGATTCACACAGTCTCCTCTGAACAGTTGATGTTGAGATGTGTCTGTTACTTGAACTCTGTGAAGCATTTATTTAGGCTGTAATTTCTGAGGCTGGTAACTCTAATGAACTGATCCTCTGTCTTCCTTTCCTGTGGCGGTCCTCATGAGAGCAAGTTTCATCATAGCGCTTGATGGTTTTTGAGACTTCACTTGAAGAAACTTTCAAAGTTCTTGAAATGTTCCTCATTGACTGACTTTTGTGTCTTAAAGTAATGATGGACTGTCGTTTCTTTGCTTATTTGAGCTGTTCTTGCCATAATATGGATTTGGTATTTTACCAAATAGGGCTACCAAACCACCCCTACCTTGTCGCCACACAACTGATTGGCTCAAATGCATTAACGAAAGAAATTCCACAAATTAACAAGGCACACCTGTTAATTGAAATGCATTCCAGGTGACTACCTCATGAACCTGGTTAAGAGAATGCAAAGCTGTCATCAAGGGTGGATATTTTGAACAACTTTTTTGGTTACGACATGATTTCATAAATGTGTTATTTCATAGTTTTGATGTCTACAATGTAGAAAATAGTAAAAAGAAAGAAAGATCCTGGAATGAGTAGGTGTGTCCAAACCTTTGACTGGTACTATAAAAATATTTTGGTTTAGGCTATCTTGATCTCTGGCTACCCCTTGAGTCATTTGTGTGTCTTAATTATTTAAATCAAACAGTGTGATTGAAAGCATCAGACAAGCTCAGTACCCTACATATTGTTGATTTTACTAAAATATAAAATATATATGGAAAAATACAAGTTTGGTCGACTCTTGGGGTCAGGGACAGCTATAGTCTGAATGTATTTTTTATTTTTTGTATCATCAAGGATGGCAAGTTGACCCCCCTCGAGTGATTCTCATTTTCAATTCATGGTGCAAATCTCCCAAGAGATTACAGCGTGGAGCTTTGGGTTAAAACAAACCCAGATGACCTTTTTACCAGGTCTAATCGGGCTGGTCTGATAAGGGAGGTGAAACCCTGGGTGGCTTCACCAATCTGCTCTGCTCGGGGTGCCGATGGCTGCTCTCCGGTGACATTCTTAGTATGACCATAGTTGATTTTAATGAGAGCGAAGGAACTCTGGAAAAGAGAGTATTGACTGACCGCTGTCGGTCTGAGGTAAAATACAGTCTATATACACTGTCTATCACTGGTTGAGATATGTGCTTAAGCATGTGACTGTATACTTCAAGAAAATTGCGCCTGATCAGAGGCATTGGAAAAACAATCCCAAAGACATTTTACGGAGAATCCTTGGGGTCTTTAAATAATCATAAATACATTAAATTGGTGCTATGAGATTCCCACAACCAAATGACTACAGCCAATTCCCAATGTGTCAAGGGCAACATAATACAATTGTCTAGAAACCATTACATTCTATACTTTCTCTTTCCGTCAAGCCATCTATTGATTTGTCGTGAGACTCTTGAGACCTGTTTAATACAACAACAACAAAAAAATCGGTAGATACCGAAAACACCGGTACAATAAACTAGCCTCATTGGAATGGCACCGTAGCGGTGCTCTCTTTTGAACTGCCTCTCGAAGCCTTCACTCTGGTTAACACAAGACAAAGCCAAGGGGATCATTTTGACACAATATGAATTTAAAATGGAAATATCTCTGCCATTTTTAGTCATGCCTCTGTCCTTGAATTTTCCTAAAAAAGTCAATTTAAAAGTATGTTATTAGAATTTCGATTTCACAAACAGTTTTAAGAAGACTTGTTCTTCCCCCAGAGAGCGAAAAAGTTACTTTAAAAATCCTCCTATATAGTTACATGCAGGTAAGACATTTAGATCTCTATATAGTATCAGAAAGAGCAGATTCTGAGGTTTCCAAAACGCCATTGCCAAATAACCCCAAAAAATAAGATGAACTCTATTTCAAAATATCCCCTTTTCCTAAAATAACCACTGTTCCATGCACTCCACATGTGAGCACCAGCAAGTTGTTTTTAAAGTTCTTATTCTAATGTTACCCAATACCTTCGTAAACACAACCAAAGTATTATTTTCCGATAGCATACATGAAATGTATTTATTAGACTGTTAGAATGTTGAGTCAAAGGACTCCTCATTGGCCTGAAGGGGGGTCCAAAGAGGCCAGGCTTTTCTAGTGTTACAAATTCCCACTCATCGGCCGCACAACAAACACAAGACCCTATCCTACATGGACGGCATCTTCTTGATGGACTTCTTTGATTTGCCCACACAGAGAAAATAAATAAACTATCTTGGAGGAGCGGCGGAGAGGAGTGCAGTTACGGGGCGAGACGAGGCAGCGATTGTTTTTTAATCTGCTATTGATGAGTGAGGTCACCGGCAATGATTAAAGTGTAGGGGTACCATCATGGCCACGTTCCTCTGTTTGCACCTTGATGAGATGAAAAGACACAGGCTTGAGGGAATAGAGTGCCACGCCGCACCTTAATCCCTGATTTACTGCCTCCCTCCACAGGGCATTGATTGAAAAGAACAGAGCGGCACTGCTGATCGGGCTGACACAGGGGTAATAGTGTGTATGTGTGTCTCTGGGTGTGTTTCAGAGAGGGAGTTGGGGGTCAGAGAGCGCCACAGAATGGACTCCACTGAG
This sequence comes from Salvelinus sp. IW2-2015, assembly GCF_002910315.2. Lineage (NCBI taxonomy): Eukaryota > Metazoa > Chordata > Actinopteri > Salmoniformes > Salmonidae > Salvelinus > Salvelinus sp. IW2-2015. The sequence continues at coordinate 16,468,174 of NC_036863.1, forward strand.
TGTGAAGTCACATACAGATCTAAGACGTCATTGAAGAAGGGGGAGCAGAGATCCATACAGATCTAAGACGTCATTGAAGCAGGGGGAGCAGAGATCCATACAGATCGAGATGCAGACAACACTGGTCTGCAATAAGCAGTCAGAGAAGACACACCCACGCTGGTACATTTGCAGACAGACAACGCTTACAGCCATACAAGTTTACTCATGCACTCGTTCATTCACATTTACACCAATGACGGTTGACACAGATTCACGAGAAACTCACACGGCCAAAAACACAGATGTGCGCAGTCTGCATGCGCACAAACACACACACTTTCAACTTTAACACTACTGACACATTCACCCTGTAGTCATCTACAGTTACCATAGCCCACTCTCTGCAACATGACAATTTCTGCGAAAGATGCATCTTCATGGTTCTGTGTGTGTGTCCACAAACAAAAGCTGCAAAGGCCACATAAGGGTAATTTATAATTGCTTGGTCAGACTTTTAAAATGAATATTCTGCGGCAGTCTGCCTTTTCCACAGCAAAGGGAACCTGAGCCTGGAGGCTGTGGAACTGCGTCGGAACCAAAATACTAATTGCTGTACCCCCCCGTTTTGGATGTTATTACAAAACGAGGGGTCCTTTGCTTTCCTCAACGCCTTCTCTCCTTCTCTCCCTCCTCCTTTCCTGAGAGACAGTGAGAAAGAAACCTGCCAAGTGGTTTAACTCTATAATTTGCTCAGAGGCAGAGTCCTCGACGAGAAGTAAATTAAAATGTAACCAGAGCTCAGACAGACACTTTGCTCCTATGGCAACTTCGACTCTGTCGATTACTTGTCAAAGGTATCCTGGAAGGCACGCTAACAGGTGTACCGTTGAAAGGCTGCTTGTCCATTGGCTTGCAGAGTCTTAGGGTTCAGACACACCAACAGCGGTTGCTGAACGATTGGCAGACGAATGCTAGATACACATTCGGTATGATGTGTGAAAGCCTTAAGAACAACACCTTGTTATGAAGCCACTCAAGACTTAAAAAAGATCACATCGATAACATGAAACATACCATATAAAGTTGCCATCTCATATAAACTTACATTGTATTAGAAAATACAGTGGTCCCCTGTATTGCTCTGATCATCTTGCAGTTTACGGAACTGCAGATACAGGCCTATGCGTGTAAAACGCTAATATCGGTACCATGAATTTGTGGCATTTGTGGCACAAATCTTATTCAAGTCATGGTAGGATATTAGCATTTTTCGCACATCATCTTCAAATCATCTATAAGTGACAGTGTTGAGCTTCACAATCAATTTGAGATACTTTTAAATGATTTGGACATGATGCGTGAAAAATACAAATATCGGTACTAGGACTTGGATAGGATTTGTGCCACAAATCCTAAAACGTTAGCATTTGGAAACAATGCCAGGCAAACTAAACCAAAGCATGGATTGCTGTCAAACCCTTTCCATAGATTGGTTTCCTTAATCTTTAAGCAATGTAACTTTGTAATTTGGGTGAACTATCCCTTTAATATCAAAAACATATTTCTTCAGGAAAACAATTTTCTCAAACTTCTCTATCCCAAATGGGAAACGCCACTTACAGTAACGCTCAGCAGAACATAAATACACCCATCTAATCCCGTAATGTAGCCATGATTTCCAAGAACACATTTCTGGTCCAAAGAATCTCATTATCTTTTGCAGCTGTTCTCTCTAAACCCCTAATGAAGCACCATACAGAGATATACTCTATGCAACAATACATAACATAATATAAAGATGGGCTTTTGAATAGATAATACTGTGAGTTGAAAAATTGACAAGAAGGGAAAAATAAATGGTGGTCTTTGGGAGCATATAGGTACAATTTGTTTGTGATAAAACTAAAGGTTGTGCCTTGCAGAGTGGTTAAGCTTCAGGCATTAGCAAGAGGAGCCACAAATCCAATTAGCTGTTCAACTGAGATATAAATGAATAGGGCTTCAATTTAAATGAGGAAAATATAGCAGATTTTTTATTTTATCAAGGACATGGGCACATTCAGTCATTGCTGAATTCATTATCTTAAGAAGAGATGAAATGTCAGCTTGTGTATTGTGCCACAACTATTTTAGGCAGGTAATCTTGTGAAAATGTTGCTGTATGTCTAAGGCTCTATTTCCCACAATGAGATATGAAAGACAGTCTGAGGAGCGGGGTGGAGAAAGAGAATTCTACTTTTCAATTCACATTACATCATTGCCTTACCTTACCTTTCGTTGTGGCTGGCAACGCAACATTCTTGGTCCGCAGCTCAAATTGACCGTAAATATCACAGAAGCCACTAGCCAGTGAGCACAAACTAATCAACAATGACAAACTTTTCTTCTAAAACCTATGACACTATTGAATAATGCAACCAAACCATATTACACTCTTGAATAATGCAACAATTCACAAGCATTTATGTGCAGACAATTAAAGGTTTTATTTACTCGTCTGTAGGCTACAAATACAAAGACAAAAGCACACAGTTGATATAACAGCATGTCTTCATCAAGTAAGGCTAGCCTATCAAAAATGAACGATTAACCCTCTCATAAGAATATAAGACTACAGTAGGCCTACCTTACAACAAACCAGGCTTCACTTTTATCAATATCATGCAAATCATTACATGTGGTAAAAGCAAATTGCGACTGACCATGTGGGTATACTGTAAGTGAATTCACCGTGACAAGCTGTTTTATATGGAAGACCATCCCCACCACCATTTTTACAGGCACAAAAAGATCCCACCTTGTCTCACTTATTTCCTTTTGTCGACATTTTCAAAGTTTACTGACATTTTAGCAATTTCCTTCAGACCTGTCGTGAATTTTTTGATCCAACATGTACTTTACTTACTAAAAATGTAATGCCTCATGATTTGTCAACGTGCACAATTAGCCTGTGCTTCAGTCTGATCAACTGTAGCCTAGAGAAGCCTATGCGCTCTGATCTCATCTGGGCCTGGCCAGGGGACATGTAATATCATGTTTTTATAGCCTAAACTATGCATTTACAGCCTAAAATACCCCAGAACACAAATAAATGGGCCTAATGTAAATTTGATCAAATTTGGTTTATATTGTCAGGTGGCTAGGCTACCTTGTGATGACATATTGTATGAGTATATTTTTATTACAGATGAAAAGGCCTACACAATGCAGCCCTGCATACAGATAGCTCAGCCCTATTAGTTTTTGTCTAATCTGAGTTTTTGTCTCTGTCTGTAACCAGGTTTCCATCCAACCTTTTAATGAGAGTAAAGTACATGTGGGTAAAACATTTCACGACAGGCCTGATGGAAAGTGCAAAATTGTCAGTGAACTTTCAAAATGTCGACAAAAGAAAATAAGGTGTGATCTTTTTGTGTCTGTAAAATTGCTGGTAGAAACACTTTAATGCACAAATATTGACATAATAACCATCATATCTCAGTAAACTTGGAGTCACGCGATAATATGTTATGTGGTCCTCCCACTACAACTCGGGAAAGCATGAAGTTTATTAGAGTACAGATTAAATAACTTATGAAGGAAGTTCAGGATGGTGAATGTGCACAGTGATGATCTGATGCTCAGCACTGTCCTTTTCAAAAAATATTGAGGGTCTTATTCTGGTAACATGATGGCTGCTGTTTCACAACTAAAAATCTTGCTATTTGTTCCATAATAATCTCATCATGTAGTGCTCTATACCAGTACTGTATCTGCGAGCTATTGGATAGAGCTCACGTGCCAAGACCAGCGTGAGCATATTCGCTATATAACCATTTTTTGGGGTGACAAAACCATCAGTAGAGTTGAAAAACCCATTTACATTTTCTTTTTTATACGGTATATGGGAATTTCACTGCAAAAGTTATGTTTATGTGTACTACGTCATCATCCACAGCCTTTTATCCGGGAACATGGAAACAACGGTGGGAAAATGAGCATATGTGACTTGTTTAAGGAAACTAGGCGTATGTCACGCATCACTACTTCACAAGAGAGCCATTTGCATATACAACTTATTTTTTTAAATCCAAATGCGTTTTTGGCAGAAATGCCTTCTGGAACATGTGAACTTTCATGTGCCTTAATAACAAACTTGTATGCCATCTGTAAATACAAACAAAATTGTTAAATTACGAGCCTAGTTGGTTTAGACACAGAAAAAGCCAGGAACCTTCCCACTAGCCATGATTGGCTGAGATAATGAGTGGGCTGGACATGCTGAGAGATGAGTTCGGATTGGTCTGCCATGTAGAACGCTTCTGTCTATAACATGAGCTGGTCAGTATGTGTAGGTAATCCTTTCTAACGCAGCTTTATTGAAAGATATCACATCGGCATAGTAGAACTGCAAAAGTGTTGCTCTCCACTTTCTGGAGGACTGAGTTTTGAAGTCAGGGGAATTAGAGTATGATAGCTAAGGAGATGGAGAAAATTCTGGCTTTTAATTGCAAATATGCAGAGGGTTAAAGCGTACTGTTAGCTATCTAGCGAACATTAGCTGGCTGGCTCGCTAGCTAACATGACATGTATGATCTGTGTAGTAATATTATCTCAGAGCCATTTGCATTGCTAGTTATAGCTTAATGTTAGCTAGCTAGCTAACATTGAACCTGGTTGGTTTTCTACCTGCAGATTCATGCAGGGTAGTAACTTCATGAGCTGGGATTATGGTTCATTATTTAGCTAGCTAGCTACTATGCAAGGAACCATTTCAATCGAATGTTCATGATGTCATTGTGACAACTGTCGATAGACGTAGCTGGTAAATTCGCTCTGGCTGTCTACTCTGATTTCAGAACACTCTCGTCTGTGTATGCCAGAGCGCAGAATAACTGACCAATTTACGAACGTGGGCTGTTCTCTCATTTGTGTCTGGAAGAAGCTAGCAAGCAAGCCAATGTTAGCCAGTTAGCTTGGGTGCTTGACTGCTGTTACGTCAGAATGCTCGGATCAACCCTACTCCTGGTCCAGTGTGCGCTCCGAGAGCAAAACACTCTGAATTCACGAACAGACAATCTGACAACGCTCTGAGTTTACAGAGTGCGCACTGAGCACACTCTGGCTCTCCAGGTTGAATTTACGTACACACCCGTAGTATAAGGCTTAAGAGGGTGTGAACGATGCTGAATGGGTGTAGACAAAGAGGAGCTCTCAGTAGGTTTCCCAAAACATTCAAAGCCGTTTTCTTAAAGTGAGGTTACAAGTTTATCAACTTTCAAAGCATAATTACTTTTCCATTGTTCCTCAACTGTAGCGTATACTAGCTGAGTCTCTACTTTTATCCAATGTAAAAAAATATATATATATTTATGTGGATTTTTAAACACCATATTTATGTGGATTTTTGCATATTTGTATGAAACCTACCTTGTCTAAATGGTTTTAATGTTTTCATTCTCCCTGGTCCATGAGTTTTTCCAGGAATAAAAAAATTAAAAAGGAGTAAAAAAATGCCCTATAAAAAAATAAAAAAATGTTTTACAGCTGATTTATTACTATGTCACACGCTACAACTAGGGTCCAGAGTTAGTTAGGTTAGCCTACTATCAGATCAGGAAAAACTCTGGGCCCCTGGAAAACAATTTCCCCCCTGTGGTGCCAACAAATCCCCACAGAATGTTACAAATTAAAAAACATATCCTCTTTGTATGATCTACATTTGACAGGTTTTTGGTGGTGGGGATGGGGATGGGCTTCCATAGTTTTACGTGGCTCCGCTCAGTATAGCCAGCAGCAACTGCAACAATTTCAGAATGTAACCGGCTGTTACTGCAATTTCAGGTAGAAATTCAGTAAAAAAAGTATCAAATATTAGGAAAATGTCCATACATTTCAATCCTCTGCTATTACCATTGATACTGTAGGAGTGTTGGCTCAACGATACAATTCTGTTTACCCTGTCCTGCTTCAAGAGGGGCAGCGGTCTAAGGCACTGCATCTCAGTGCAAGAGTACCTGGTTCAAATCCAGGCTGTATCACATCCGGCCGTGATTGGGAGTCCCATACGGCGGCGCACAATTGGTCCAGCATTGTCTGGGTTTGGCCGGGGTAGGCTTTATTATACATTTAAAAATTGTTCTTAACTGACTTGCCAAGTTAAATAAAGGCTAAATAAAAAATGTAAAAAAAATGTTTTTTAAACTGTTGGGCAAGTGTTGTGTACTACACAAGTTAACATTTGAGTAATATGCGTTGCCAACTGTATTTTTACGAAAAGCGTAGTAAGTGTGAAGAGGCTGTAAACTGGTAGAAACACGTCTTCTTATCCCTAATCCTATTATTCCTTTAGATTAGAACTAGAAATGCAATACATTAGGCCTATACATCAGCTCCACTTTTCTCAAAGGTAGAAGAGCTACTGAGGTGCACTGAAGTCACGTCCCACAAGTCTTCCATATCTGCCTGCATTTTGTTTGTCAAACAGTAGCCAGACCTTGGCCTTCACAGAACCTGCAACTTGCTTGCTTTTATTTTGGACCTCCCATTGGGATGTAAACAGAGAGCAGAGAGAGAATGAGAGAGCGATAGAGAGGGGAGAGAGATAGGAGAGAGAGAGAGGGCGAGAGAGAGGAGAGAGAGATAGGAGAATGAGAGAGCGATAGAGAGGAGAGAGATAGGAGAGAGAGAGAGAGCGAGAGAAAGAAAGAAAGAAAGAAAGAAAGAAAGAGAGAGAGAGAGAGAGAGAGAGAGAGACACACACTCTTGATTTTGCCCTATTTCCCTGTTCACCTAAAGCCTTGGACAAGAGGAGGCCGTCGCTCCTCCTTAGGCATGGATCAGGGATTCACTGTTGCTGTTAGCCGGCCCAAAACCTTGTACTGACAAATCGAATCAAGGGGATAAGTAGACAACCTTGGCTAGGCCCTCTGCTTTTACATTCTCTCACTCTCTACTGTTTTGCCCATCTCCCCTCCTATCAAAGAGAGAGAAAATGGCCACAGATGGAAACACTATTGGCAGGCCTGTGCTATTTACACTGTAGCTGATCCCCAATCCGCCTTTGCATCCAAATGGGGCTATTTCTGCCCCGTGCTTGTCAATATATCCGTGCACGTGGCCGTGTACAAAGGCCGAGCCCCAGCTGAGGGATATTCAGGGATTTATTGTTCCCACTTCCCAGATATGAAAGGCTTGTTTGACGACCGTTTGTTTCAATAAGAGGGAACAGAAATGATGTCCTTACACTTGTCGCATATAGCCTGGCTATTACAAAAGAAAAGCCATTTTGCTGCTCGAAGTGGAATGAATGCACTTAGAGAAATTGTCAGCTTCCCAACCAAACTGTTTCAGTTGTTTGTATGGTGAGTGGGCAGTGAGTTACAGACTGAGATGGCGATGGGAGAGGTAGGTAGGAGAGAGAATTTACCTCCCTCGTCCACTACCATCTGTTTTACAGGGCCAAAATAGACCTGGCACTGTCGATTTTGGCCAAAAATAAAGAGCTTGATGACATAAATCAAAGGCCAGTTAAGGTTGGAGTTCAAATTCTGGCAACATGTTGATGATCAAATCCCACATTCAAAATCTGGATGAATTTAAGAATGATGTGTTTGGACAACAATTTGTGCATCGCAGTAGTCCTAACATTAAGGAGGGTCAGATCAAAAGCTAGTTAATTCCTTTCTTCAACCTCTCTCCTCTGTCTAGTTATGGGGTCTGAGATTCAATGGTCGGAGATGGGATGGGGACATGACATCAGTCCAGGGTGTGTTAGTTTGGAAGAGCCAGGGCTACAGACATCTCTCTGAGCCCTGAGCTCACTGGTGCGGTGTGTCACCTTAAATCGGCCCCCCTCGCAGCGGGGGAACCCTCAGGAGCTGCCGGCAACATGAAGTGCTCTCACTCAAACCCTCCCCATCATCATCATTACCAATAAAAAGCTGACCTAGATGGGGGGGGGGGGGATTATTCAAGCAGCAATGTTAAGTTACACTCAGTAGGTCTATGAGCTCCTCAGTCAAAGCATGATCCAACCCTCTCCACCCGTAACGCCCTCTCAACCGTTACCCAGTCTTCCATCCACTATCTCTACCCTACTCCACCGCCCACTCCCCACCCTCCTCTCCACCCCTACCTACCCAGACTCTTCCACCCCAACCTCCACCCCCTCTCCATCCCTCACCATCTACATCCCATCTACCCCCCTCCACCCCAAACCCCCTCTCCACCCTACCCCTCCTCCACCCATGACCCTCTTCCCATATTCCACTCACCCCTCTCCACCCCTACCCCTCTCCACCCTACCCCTCTCCACCCTACCCCTCTATACCAAACCCTCTACACCAATCACTCTACAACCCCTACCCCTCCCTACCACTTCTATACACCCTTACCCTTTCCACCCTAACCCCTCTCCCCCACACCCCTCTCACCCCATACCCTCCCACCCACCCCCATACCACCTCCACCCCTACCACTCTCCACCTCTACTAACCCACACCACTTCCACCCATACACACTCTCCATCCCCTAGCACTCATCAGTGCCTACGCACTCCTCTCCACCCTCTCCACCCCTCCCCTCTCACCACCTACCCACTCTCCACCTACCTCACTCACTCTCCACCTTCACTCTACACCCCCTAACCCCCTCTCCCACCCGTCCTACCCCCTTCCACCCCTACCACTCTCCACCCATACCACTCGCCACCCATACCCCTCTCCAACCATACCCCTCTCCAACCATGCCCCTCTCCAACCATGCCCCTCTCCAACCATGCCCCTCTCCAACCATAGCTTTCCTAGGGAGAGGTGAATGAGGGCATCCTATTAGGACTGTGAATGATCAACATACATTTCCAGATTTGTTCCCACCAATGTGATAATTACAGCATTGTAGGACAGCCATTATCAATAAAGCAAATGAAAACAAAACCTACGTAGACAGAACACCTGCTTCTGCCACAGCTTGGAGTGACTTGGTGGGTTTTGCATTAGGAGTCTGATTGTCAATAAGTCTGTGCTTAGTGATTATCAACATCCACAACTGCCATTTATCATAGTCTTGCAGACCACCTTTAGAAAGACTACACCGGTTAAGATGAAATAGAGCTACAGCGCCGTAAAGCACTGAAAAGAACAACCCATTTTAATGCAAGTGACCTTGGCTGAAATGTTTTGCCTGTGGCTTTTTCATTTTCGTCTCGTTTTTCACCAAGACGCTAACAAGCTTAAGACTACAATTCCACATGAAAAACATTGCGAGCTTCCAAGCAGGCACGGGTGATCAAGAGTGGCAGCTAAAATTGCCCAAGAGGAAGAGGTACTAATGCACAGAGCGGAGGGGCAGGATGTTCGAGTCGGTGGATGGAGAGATTGCATTATTTGGCTCCAGCCTCGGCCCGAATTGAGACTGATTGCAGCTTCGTTGAGCTAAGCCTACAGAGCAGCCAGGGCAGAGAGAGAAAATCACAGACGTTGAACACAGAAAGAGAGCAGCAATGGCAACAGTAAAACGCTACTACCTTGTTTGTCTGAAAACAAAGTGCCCCTCTTGTACCAACTCAATGGTCCTAGCTATTTGCAAGGACCATTGACTCTCAAAACAATGCAGCCTTTTCTTTCTCCTTTAATTCCAAAGTTTCAAATAAGAGGTAAAATAAGATGCAGTGCACTCAATGAATTAGCCTTATAACAGAGCAGGGCTTGGTTTGATGTGATAAGTACATGTATTAAGGGCAGTAAGGGAAACAAAGACAGCGTGATTTTATGTTTGAATTTTCCCAAACCTCGGCTTTGTTACTTGGCGAGGGGAGTGAATAGAGGAGAGGTGAGGAGAGTGAATAGAGGAGAGGTGAGGAGAGTGAATAGAGGAGAGGTGAGGAGAGTGAATAGAGGAGAGGTGAGGAGAGTGGCATAGAGGTAGAGGTATGAGGAGAGGTGAGAGTAGAGGAGAGGTGAGGAGAGTGAATAGAGGAGAGGTGGAGGTGATGAAGTGAGATGAGAGGAGAGGTGAGGAGAGTGAATAGAGGAGAGGTAGGAGAGTGAGAAGTAGAGGAGAGGTGAGGAAGTGAATAGAGGAGAGGTGAGGAGAGTGAATAGAGGAGAGGTGAGGAGAGTGAATAGAGGAGAAAGGTGAAGGAGAGGTGAGAGAGAGAGGGAGGTGAGTGAAAGAGGAGGGAGATGTAATAGAGGAGAGGTGAGGAGAGTGAAGAGAGGAGAGGGGAGTGAAGAGAGGGGGAGGGTGAATGAGAGGAAGGTAGGAGAGTGAAGAGAGAGGTGAAGAGGAGGGGAGAGGGAGAGGGATGAGGAGAGTGAAGAGAGGAGGAGGGGAGTGAAGACAGGGGAGTGAAGAGAGGGGAGTGAAGAAGAGGGGAGTGAAGAGAGGAGAGGTGAGGAGAGTGAAGAGAGGAGAGGGGAGTGAAGAGAGGAGAGTGAGAGAGGAGAGTGAAGAGAGGGGAGTGAATAAAGGAGAGGTGAGGAGAGTAAAGAGGGAGAGGTGAGGAGAGTGAAGAGAGGAGAGGGGAGTGAAGAGAGGGGAGTGAAGAGAGGAGAAGGTGAGGAGAGTGAAGAGGAGAGGTGAGGTGAGTAAAGAGAGGAGAGGTGAGGAGGAGTGAATAGAGGAGAGGTGAGTGAATAGAGGAGAGGTGAGTGAAGAGAGGAGAGGTGAGGAGAGTGAAGAGAGGAGAAGAGAGTGAAGAGAGGTGAGGTGAGGAGAGTGAAGAGAGGAGAAGAGAGTGAAGAGAGGAGAGGTGAGGAGAGTGAATAGAGGAGAGGTGAGGAGAGTGAATAGAGGAGGTGAGGAGAGTGAAGAGGAGGGTGTGAGTGAAGAGAGGAGGAGAGGGAGGAAAGTGAAGAGAGGAGAGGTGAGTGAAGAAGAGGAGAGTGAGGAAGAGAGGAGAGGAGAGTGAAAGGGGAGGTGAGGAGAGTGAAAGAGAGGAGAGGTGAGGAAAGTTGAAGAGAGGAGAGGTGGGAAAGTGAAGAGAGGAGAGAGAGGAGTGAAGAGAGAAGTGAGGAGAGTGAAGAGGGGAGAGGTGAGGAGAGTAAAGAGAGGAGAGGTGAGGAGAGTGAAGAGAAGTGAGGTGAGTGAAGAGAGGAGAGGGTGAGGAGAGGTGAGGAGCGTGAAGAGAGGAGAGTGAAAAGAGAGAAGAGAGGAGCGGTGAGTGAAGAGAGGAGAGGGGAGTGAAGAGAGGAGAGGGTGAAAGAGGGGGAGTTGAGGAGAGTGAAGAGAGGAGAGGTGAGGAGAGTGAGAGAGTGAGGAGAGTGAAGAGAGGGGAGTGGAAGAGAGGAGAGTGATAAGAGTGAAGAGAGGTGAGGAGAGTGAAGAGAGGAGAGGTGATAAGAGTGAAGAGAGGTGAGGAGAGTGAAGAGAGGTGAGGAGAGTGAAGAGAGGGGAGGTGGGTGGAGAGAGAGAGGAGAGAGGACAGGTGAGTGAAGAGAGGAAGTGAAGAGAGGAGAGGTGAGGAGAGTGAAGAGAGAGAGGTGAGTGAAGAGAGGAGAGGTGAGGAGAGTGAAGAGAGGTGAGGAGAGTGAAGGCGAGGAGAGGTGAGGAGAGTGAAGAGAGGAGGAGAGGGAGTGAAGAGAGGAGAGGGAGTGAAGAGAGGAGAGGGGGACGGGGACGAGGAGGAGAGGGAGGAGTGAAGAGAGGAGAGGGGATGGAAGAGAGGAGAGGTGAGTAAGAGAGGAGAAGTGAGGAGAGTGAATAGAGGAGAGGGGAGTGATGAGGAGAGAATTGAGGAGAGTGAAGAGAGGAGATTGGAGAGAGGTGAGAGAGTTGAGGGAAGTGAAAGGAGGAGAAGAGAGTGAAAAGAGGCGAGGAGAGGTGAGTGAAGAGGAAAGATGATGAGTGTGAGGGGAGTGAAGAAGAGGGAGATGAGGGGAGAGTTGACATGAGGTGAGAGGGTTGATGAAGATGGGGAAGTAGAGGAGAGGTGAGGGGAGTGAAGAGAGATGCGGGAGTGAATAGAGGAAGGAGGGGAGGGTGAAGAGGAAAGAGGTGAGAGAGAGTGAACAGAGAGAGGGGAGTGAAGGAGGGGAGGTGTGAGGAGAGGTGAGTGGAAGAGGGAGGTGAGTGGGAGAGGAGGTGAGTGAGGAGAGGTGAGTGAGGAGAGGGTGAGTTGAGGGAGGTGAGTGAAAAGAGGAGAGGAGAGGTGAGTGAAGATGAGAGATTGAGTGAGGGCAGTGAGAAGAGGAGGGGGATGAAGAGGTGAAGAAGGAGGTGATGTGAAAGGGAGAGAGGAGAGGTGTGGGGAGTGAAAGAGAGGTGAAGGGGGAGGTTGGGAAAAAGGTGGTTTGAGGGATGGAGAGGAGAAGGACAGCTGAAGGGAGTGAAGAGAGAGAGCTGAGGAGAGGGAGGAAATAGGGAATAGCTCATAGATAGCTAGATGCTGCAGCACTAAAGTGAAATTAATATAAATCATATTGATGTCAAGAGAAAAGTCTGTCCCTTTGTCAGGTTCATTGAGTTTGTAGCACAGCAGCATCTTTCAGCTTTGTCGTTTCCCGGTATCCTGGGCAGGTTTTTGATGACCGTCCACAGTTCAAGCAGACCAATAATGGGGATCAGCCAATCAATGATCACCCCCATCTGCCCAGTCCACACTAACAGTATTGTTCCTCAAAGCTGACCAATTAGGAAAAGGAACAGTGTTGAAACAAAAGATGAAAAGGGCATCCAAGAAACCCTCCCTTAATCCTCTCTATTTCAATATTAAAGTCATAAAGAAGAGCTCAAACCCCAGACAAAGGCAGACCTCTCTCCAAATGCTCATTTGCTGAACAAGCTGCAGATGATGCAAAATAAGGCCTTCACCTACTCCTGACATACATAATTCATACTATATTGACTCGTGATACCACTTTCATTCACTGGGCACACAAAGTGGTGCCATTTTCACACACACGAGGCGAGCCAATGACTCCAAAACATACTGTGCAGTTACACTGAGCCCACAATGGGGCTTCGGTGTTGGTGTAAATGTCCACACAGACACTTCTGGACCATTCAAGCTCTAAGAGCACACACAGACACTCTGACTACTTTCAAGCATGTAGGCTACAAGCAACATGCACACAGGCCTAACAAAGGACAACCCGGATTGAAGCACACTCACACACTTGACATTTTCACAAACACACACACGACGAAAGCCCACGATCAAAAACAAACTATGACATTTGCTATACCATTCGTAAACCCATTCGGACATTTCACAGGAGCATGTAAATAAGGCACCATGCATGACCTTCATTGTCTCCAGAATTATTCATAGCCTGAGTGTTCCAGTGCATGCCTGAAACACATGGCTTTCTTTTGCTAAATAACTATGAATTAAACAGGCTTATTGTCTAATAATTGTCAACATGTTAACATCACATTACGGTGTGGACGTTCACTGAATTGCAGGTCTGTTTTCACTCCAGCCACGGGCATATTCTGTGTGTTCACTAGAACCTGTGGAAACATGGCAGCTCCCAACACCCGACAACAGAACGAGTTGTCCACTACTATCCAACTTGCAATTTAAAAGCTCATACATTTTGCACTGCTCACTTCTAAAGTGAAATACCTACTCAATAACTAAGTGGGACGTTTGGAGACAGTGGCAAATGTGACAGAGGAGCAATCCACTGGCCCTGGAAACAGAGTGAACTAAGCTAGAGGGGAAAATCAATCTCCTCCAGAGATGACAAAATCACTCAAAAATATTTCCCGTAAACTCAATGTGCGGTATACCCGTATGTACTATATCCCACGGTATTTGGATAAGCCACAGGATCGTTTTTCAAAAACATCAAAACTATTTAGATTTATTTTTATTTTTAACATTTGAATATTTTGTAGTTACTTTTAAAAGTAAATACGGCATTCGGGAAAAGTATTCAGCCCTTCCCTTTTCCTACATTTTGTTATGTTAAAGCCTTATTCTAAAAATGATTAAATTGTTTTCTTCCCTCAATCTACAACCCATACCCCATAATGACAAAGCAAAAACAGGTTTCTTTGAATTTATTTCAGCGTTCTGTTAAAATTCTATCTGAATACATTTTACAAAGAGGGAAAGACGTAGGAGGACTCTCCGTATCAAACTTTAAATTGTATTTCCAGTCACTAGCATTTCGCAACATGATTCTTCTGCCTCCTGGCTGAGTATAGAGAGAAATATGGTGTCTCCTATTGCCCTGGAAGAGGTTAGTCTTCATTGTTTAATCCTTAAAAAATGTATTATGCTTTTGTCCTATTATTGCTCACACACAATTTCTATATTTGACGCAAAATGTAAAAACAATGTAACTGGGAATCAAAAAATGGTATGTCCATACTAAAAATATTTCACAATAATGCCTTGCGATCTGGAGGACAGTCTTTTGCATTCCCCCCATATACAAATGTGGAATCCTTATCCTTACCTTATCATGGACTGTAATGGTTTGAGAACATTCCAAGATTTGAAAGATACATAGAGTACATTACCAGCAACATCCAATGATAGGGATTAATAAATAAATGATCTGGGCTTCAAAAGGACTGATTTTTTATGATATATTTTAAAAACTTTTTGGAAATAACATTCTGAGCTAGGCCATTAAACAATATGGTCCACAGAGCTAAACTGAAATCTGAACAACCCCACAGAATAACGGAAAATCTGACATCCTGTAATCCGAATTATCAAATTTATACATACTGTTAAAAAGTTTGGGGTCACTTAGAAATGTCCTTGTTGTTTTAAAAGAAAGCAAAAAAATGTGTCCATTAAAATAACATCAATTTGATCAGGAATACCGTGTAGACACATTGTTAATGTTGCAAATTACATATGTAGCTGGAAAATGACAGATTTTTTATGGAAAATCTAACTAAAAAGAAACGTCCTCTCACTGTCAACTGCGTTTAATTTATTTCAGCAAACTTAACATGTGTAAATATTTATATGAACATAAAACAAGATGTACCGATCCTGTGCAGATTGTTGTTACACGTGGTCTGCCACTGAGAGGACGATCAGCTGCCTGTCCTGTCTCCCTGTAGCGCTGTCTTAGGCGTCTCAAGTACAGACATTGCAATTTTTTTTTTTTTATTTATTTTATTTGCCCTGGC
>NC_036863.1:16483261-16632408 GCF_002910315.2 Salvelinus sp. IW2-2015
GTTGGTGAAGAGGAGAGGTTGAAGTGGAGAGGTGAGTGAGGAGAGGTGAGTGAGGAGAGTGTGAGTGAGGTAGAGGTCGGAGTGGAAAAGAGGAGAGGAGAGGTGAGTGAAGATGAGAGATGAGGTGAGGGCAGTGAAGAGAGGAGAGGGGAGTGAAGAGGTGAAGAGAGGTGATGAAAGGGAGAGAGGAGAGGTGTGGGGAGTGAAGAGAGGTGAGGGGAGTGAAGTGAGGTGATGAGAGGGAGAAAGGACAGCTGAAGGGAGTGAAGAGAGGAGAGCTGAGGAGAGGGAGGAAATAGGGAATAGCTCATAGATAGCCTAGATGCTGCACTAAAGTGAAATTAATTAAAATCATATTGACTGTCAAGAGAAAAGTCTGTCCTTTGTCAAGTTCATTGAGTTTGTAGCACAGGCATCTTTCAGCTTTGTCGTTTCCCGGTTAATCCTGGGCAGGTTTTGATGACCGTCCACCAGTTCAAGCAGAGCCCAATGGGGATCTAGCCAATCAATGATCACCCCCATCTGCCCAGTCCACACCTAACAGTATTGTTCCCTCAAAGCTGACCAATTAGGAAAAGGAACAGTGTGAAACAAAAGATGAAAAAGGCATCCAAGAACCCTCCCTTAATCCCTCTATTTCAATATTAAAGTCATAAAGAAGAGCTCAAACCCCAGACAAAGGCAGACCTCTCTCCAAATGCTCATTTGCTGAACAAGCTGCAGATGATGCAAAATAAGGCCTTCACCTACTCCTGACATACATAATTCATACTATTGACTGGTGATACCACTTTCATTCACTGGGCACACAAAGTGGTGCCACTTTCACACACCGAGGCGAGCCAATGACTCCAAACATACTGTGCAGTTACACTGAGCACACAATGGGGCTTGGTGTGAAATGTCCACACAGACACACTGGACCATTCAAGCTCTAAGAGCACACACAGACACTCTGACTTTCAAGCATGTAGGCCTACAAGCAACATGCACACAGGCCTAAACAAAGGAACACCCGGATTGAAGCACACTCACACACTTGACATTTTCACAAACACACACACGAAAGCCCACGATCAGAAACAAACTATGACATTTGCTCATACCATTCGTAAACCCATTCAGACATTTCACAGGAGCATGTAAATAAGAGCACCAAATGCATGACCTTCATTGTCTCCAGAATTATTCATAGCCTGAGTGTTCCAGTGGCATGCACTGAAACACATGGCTTTCTTTTGCTAAATAACTATGAATTAACAGGCTTATTGTCTAATAATTGTCAACATGTAACATCACATTACGGTGTGGGACGTTCACTGAATTGCAGGTCTGTTTCACTCCAGCCACGGGCATATTCTGTGTGTTCACCATGAACCTGTGGAAACATGGCAGCTCCCAACACCCGACAACAGAACGAGTTGTCCACTACTATCCAACTTGCAATTAAAAGCCATACATTTTGCACTGCTCACTTCTAAAGTGAATACCTACTCAACTAAAGTGGGACGTTTGGAGACAGTGGCAAATGTGACAGAGGAGCAACTCCATGGCCTGGAAACAGAGTGAACTAAGCTAGAAGGGGAAAATCAATCTCCTCCAAGAGATGACAAAATCACTCAAAAATATTTCCCGTAAACTCAATGTGCGGTATACCGTATGTACTATATCCCACGGTATTTGGATAAAGCCACAGGATCGTTTTTCAAAACCATCAAAACTATTAGATTTATTTTTATTTTTAACATTTGAATATTTGTAGTTACTTTTAAAGTAAATACAGGGCATTCGGGAAAAGTATTCAGCCCCTTCCCTTTTCCTACATTTTGTTATGTTAAAGCCTTATTCTAAAAATGATTAAATTGTTTTCTTCCCTCAATCTACCCCATACCCCATAATGACAAAGCAAAAACAGGTTTCTTGAATTTATTTCAGCGTTCTGTTAAAATTCTATCTGAATACATTTACAAAGAGGGAAAGACGTAGGAGGACTCTCCGTATCAAACTTTAAATTGTATTTCCAGTCACTAGCATTTCGCAACATGATTCTTCTGCCTCCTGGCTGAGTATAGAGAGAAATATGGTGTCTCCTATTGCCCTGGAAGAGGTAGTCTTCATTGTTATATCCCTTAAACAATGTAAATTATGCTTTTGTCCTATTATTGCTCACACAATTTCTATATTTGACGCAAAATGTAAAAACAATGTAACTGGGAATCAAAAAATGGTATGTCCATACTAAAATATTTCACAATAATGCCTTGCGATCTGGAGGACAGTCTTTTGCATTCCCCCATAGTACAAATGTGGAATCCTTATCCTTACCTATATCATGGACTGTAATGGTTTGAGAACATTCCAAGATTTGAAAGATACATAGAGTACATTACCAGGCAACATCCAATGATGGGATTAATAAATAAATGATCTGGGCTCTCAAAAGGACTGATCTTTATGATATATTTAAAAAACTTTTGGAAATAACATTCTGAGCTAGCCATTAAACAAGTATGGTCCACAGAGCTAACTGAATCTGAACAACCCCAACAGAATACGGAAAAATCTGACATCCTGTAATCCGAACTATCAATTTATACACTACTGTTCAAAAGTTTGGGGTCACTTAGAAATGTCCTTGTTGTTTAAAGAAAAGCAAAAAAATGTGTCCATTAAAATAACATCAAATTGATCAGGAATACCGTGTAGACATTGTTAATGTTGCAAATTACTATTGTAGCTGGAAATGACAGATTTTTTATGGAAAATCTAAACTAAAAAGAAACGTCCTCTCACTGTCAACTGCGTTTATTTTCAGCAAACTTAACATGTGTAAATATTTATATGAACATAACAAGATGTACCGATCCTGTGCAGATGTTGTTACACGTGGTCTGCCACTGAGAGGACGATCAGCTGCCTGTCCTGTCTCCCTGTAGCGCTGTCTTAGGCGTCTCACAGTACAGACATTGCAATTTATTGCCCTGGCCACATCTGCAGTCCTCATGCCTCCTTCAGCATGCCTAAGGCACGTTCACGCAGATGAGCAGGGACCCTGGGCATCTTTCTCATGGTGTTTTTCAAAGTCAGTAGAAAGCCCTCTTTAGTGTCCTAACTGTGACCTTAATTGCCTACCGTCTGTAAGCTTTTTGTGTCTTAACGACAGTTCCACAGGTGCATGTATATTAATTGTTTATGGTTGATTGAACAAGCATGGGAAACCGTGTTTAAACCCTTCACAGTGAAGATCTGTGAAGTTATTTGGATTTTTACGAATTATCTTTGAAAGACAGGGACGTTTCTTTTTTTTGCTAAGTTTACATAGGCGTACAGAGGCCCATTATCAGCAACCCTCACTCCTGTGTTCCAATGACACGTTGTGTTAGCTAATCCAAGTTTATCATTTTAAAAGGCTAATTGATCATTAGAAAACCCTTTTGCAATTATGTTAGCACAGCTGAAAACTGTTGCTCTGAATAAAGAAGCAATACAACTGGCCTTCTTTAGACTAGTTGAGTATTTGGATCATCAGCATTTGTGGGTTCGATTACAGGCTCAAAATGGCCGGAAACAAATAACTTTCTCCTGAAACTCGTCAGTCTATTCTTGTTCTGAGAAATTAAGGCTATTCCATGTTGTACAAGATCTTGTACAACGCTGTGTACTACTCCCTTCACAGAACAGAGCAAACTGGCACTAACCAGAATATTTTCCACCATAATTTGCAAATTAATTAATAAAAAATCCTACAATGTGATATTCTGGATTTTTTTCTTCTCATTTTGTCTGTCATAGTTGAAGTGTACCTATGATGAAAATTAAGGGCCTCAACCATCTTTTTAAGTGGGAGAACTTGCACAATTGGTGGCTGACTAAATACTTTTTTGCCCCACTGTATATATATATATACATATATATATACATATATATACATATATATACATATATATACATATACAGTGGGGAGAACAAGTATTTGATACACTGACAATTTTGCAGGTTTTCCTACTTACAAAGCATGTAGAGGTCTGTAATTTTTATCATAGGTACACTTCAACTGTGAGAGAAGGAATCTAAAACAAAAATCCAGAAAATCACATTGTATGCATTTTTTTTTAATTAATTTGCATTTTAATTGCATGACATAAGTATTTGATAATTCAGAAAAGCAGAACTGAATATTTGGTACAGAAACCTTAGTTTGCAATTACAGAGATCATACGTTTCCTGTAGTTCTTGACCAGGTTGCACACACTGCAGCAGGGATTTTGGCCACTCCTCCATACAGACCTTCTCCAGATCCTTCAGGTTTCGGGCTGTCGCTGCGGCAATACGGACTTTCGGCCCTCCAAAGATTTTCTATTGGGTTCAGGTCTGGAGACTGGCTAGGCCACTTCCAGGACCTTGAGATGCTTCTTACGGAGCCACTCCTTAGTTGCCCTGGCTGTGTGTTTCGGGGTCGTTGTCATGCTGGAAGACCCAGCCACGACCCATCTTCAATGCTCTTACTGAGCGGAAGGAGGTTGTTGGTCAAGATCTCGCGATACATGGCCCCATCCATCCTCCTTCATACGGTGCAGTCGTCCTGTCCCCTTTGCAGAAAAGCATCCCCAAAGAATGATGTTTCCACTCATGCTTCCGTTGGGATGGTGTTCTTGGGTTGTACTCATCCTTCTATTCCTCCAACACGGCGAGTGAGGTTTAGAGCAAAAAGCTCTATTTTTGTTTCATCAGACCACATGACCTTCTCCCATTCCTCCTCTGGATCATCCAGATGGTCATTGGCAAACTTCAAGACGGGCGCTGGGACATGCGCTGGCTTGAGCAGGGACCTTGCGTGCGCTGCAGGATTTTAATCCATGACGGCGTAGTGTGTTACTAATGTTTTCTTTGAGACTTGTGGTCCCAGCTCTCTTCAGTGTCATTGACCAGGTTCCTGCCGTGTAGTTCTGGGCTGATCCCTCACATTCCTCATGATCATTGATGCCCCACGAGGTGAGATCTTGCATGGAGCCCCAGACCGAGGGTGATTGTACCGTCATCTTGAACTTCTTCCATTTCTAATAATTGTGCCAACAGTTGTTGCCTTCTCACCAAGCTGCTTGGCTATTGTTCCTGTAGCCCATCCCAGCCTGTAACAGTCTACAATTTATCCTGATGTCCTTACACACAGCTCTCTGGTCTTGGCCATTGTGGAGAGGTTGGAGTCTGTTTGATTGAGTGTGTGGACAGGTGTCTTTTAATACAGGTAAGAGTTCAAACGGTGCAGTTAATACAGTAATGAGGGAGAACAGGAGTGTTCTAGAAAAACTAACAGGTCTGTGAAGCCGGAATTCAGTTACTGGTTGGTAGGTGATCAAATACTTATGTCATGCAATAAAATGCAAATTAATTATTAAAAATCATACAATGTGATTTCTGGATTTTTGTTTTAGATTCCTCTCTCACAGTTGAAGTGTACCTATGATAAAAATCAGACCTCTACATGCTTTGTAAGTAGGAAAACCTGCAAAATCGGCAGTGTTATCAAATACTTGTTCTCCCCACTGTATATAATATACATATAATATATATACATATATATATATATATAGATATATATTATATATATACATATATTAACATATATATATATATATATCATATATCTGGTAGTTGTGGGGAAGGCCGGAGGGGATTGTGAGGGGGGGGGGGGGGGGGTCGACTCTAGTTACACCACAGCCACAATGTCAGAAGCCCGCTGACCTCAACAATCAGATGAGGGAGTGTGATGATGCGTATGCTGACCGGCTTAGAGGGGCATACGAGAGACATGCATTTATTTTATCTAGTTCTCCATCAATGATTTTGTTATTTATTAGCTATAATGAAACCAACCGTTCAAAATGCAAAGTGGTAATCGGATGTCTTATTCAAACTCAGCTTGCAAGCTTATCATAATGTTTGCCCTTACCCGTTTTTTTCATTGGCAAGATTAGCAAATTTAGGCATGACATGACAGCAACAAACGCTGACTCTACACATCCAAGTATATATGACCAAATTATTAAAGACAAGCTTTGTCATTTTGAATTCTGTAAAGTGAGTGTGGAAGAGGTGAAAAAATTGTTGTCCATCACAATGACAAGCCACCGGATTCTGACAACTTGTATGGAAAATTACTGAGGATAATAGCGGACGATATTGCCACTCATATTTGCAGTATTTTCAATGTAAGCCACTAGAAAGTGTGTGCTCTCAGGCCTGGAGGGAAGCAAAAGTCATTCCACTAGAATAGCAAAGCCTCCTTTACTGACTCAAATAGCCGACCAATCAGCCTGTTAGCAACCCTTGGAAAAGTTTAGAAAAAAATTGTTTGACCAGATACAAAGCTATTTCACAGTAATCAAATTGACAACAAACTTTCAGCATGCTTATAGGGAAGGACATTCAATAAGCATAGCACTTACACAAATGACTGATGATTGGCTGAGAGAAATTGATGATAAAATGATTGTGGGGGCTGTTTTGTTTGACTTCACCGATCATAGTGTGCAGCTGGAAAAACTGTGCTATGGCTTTAAACCCCCTGCTATATTTTGGATCAAGAGTTACCTGTCTAACATAACACAGAGGGTGTTCTTTAATAGAAGCCTCTCCAACATAATCCAGGTAGAATCAGTTATTCCCCAGGGCAGCTGTCGCGGCCCCTTACTTTTTTCAATCTTTACTAACGACATGCCAATGTGTCTCAACACTATACACATCAGCTACTACAGCTACTGAAATAACTGCAACACTTAACAAAGAGCTGCAGTTAGTTTCAGAATGGGTGGCAAGGAATAAGTCAGTCCTTAATACTTCAAAAACTAAAAGCGTTATATTTGGGACAAATCATTCACTAAACCCTAAACCTCAACTGAATCTTGTAATGAATAATATGGAAATTGAGCAAGTTGAGGTGACTTAATTGCTTGGAGTAACCCTGAATTGTAAACTGTCATGGTCAAAACATATTGATACAACAGTAGCTAAGATGGGGAGTGGTCTGTCCATAATAAAGCACTGCTCTGCCTTCTTAACAGCACTATCAACAAGGCAGGTCCTACAGACCCTAGTTTCTACCTTCTTAACAGCACTATCAACAAGGCAGGTCCTACAGGCCCTAGTTTCTACCTTCTTCACAGCACTATCAACAAGGCAGGTCCTACAGGCCCTAGTTTCTACCTTCTTAACAGCACTATCAACAAGGCAGGTCCTACAGCCCTAGTTTCTACCTTCATCACACTATCAACAAGGCAGGTCCTACGGCCTAGTTCTTACCTTCTCACAGCACTAACCACAAGGCAGGTCCTACGGCCCTAGTTTCTACTTCTTCACCAGCAATATCAACAAGGCAGGTCCTACAGGTCCTAGTTTCCTACCTTCGTTACAGCACTATCACAAGGCCAGGTCCTACAGGCCTAGTTTACTTCTTACAGCACTATCAACAAGGCAGGTTCTACAGGCCCTAGTTTTTACTTTCTTCACAGCACTATCAACAAGGCAGGTCCTACAGGCCTAGTTTACCCTCTCACTACAGCACTATCAACAAGGCAGGTCCTACAGGCCCTAGTTTCTACTTCTTACAGCACTATCAACAAGGCAGGTCCTACAGGCCCTAGTTTCTACTTCTTCACAGCACTATCAACAAGGAAGGTCCTACAGGCCCTAGTTTCTTCTTCTTCACAGCACTATCAACAAGGCAGGTCCTACAGGCCCTAGTTTCTTCCTTCTTAACAACACTATCAACAAGGCAGGTCCTACAGGTCTAGTTCTCTACCTTCTTCACAGCATATCAACAAGGCAGGTCATACAGGCCCTAGTTTCTAACTTCTTAACAGCACTATCAACAAGGCAGGTTCTACAGGCCCTAGTTTTCTACCTTCTTCACAGCACTATCACAAGGCAGGTCCTACAGGCCCTAGTTTCTACCTTCTTCACAGCACTATCCACAGGCAGGTCCTACAGGCCTAGTTTCTACCTTCTTCACAGCACTATCAACAAGGCAGGTCCTACAGGCTCTAGTCTCTACCTTCTTCACAGCACTACCACAAGGCAGGTCCTACAGGCCCTAGTTTCTACCTTCTTCACAGCACTATCAACAAGGCAGGTCCTACAGGCCCTAGTTTCTACCTTCTTCACAACACTATCAACAAGGCAGGTCCTACAGGCCCTAGTTTCTACCTTCTTAACAACACTATCAACAAGGCAGGTCCTACAGGCCTAGTTTCTACCTTCTTAACAACACTATCAACAAGGCAGGTCTCCAGGCCTAGTTTCTACCTTCTTAACAACACTATCAACAAGGCAGGTCCTACAGGCCCTAGTTTCTACTTCTTAACAACACTATCAACAAGCAGGTCCTACAGGCCCTAGTTCTACCTTCTTAACAACACTATCAACAAGGCAGGTCCTACAGGCCCTAGTTTCTACCTTCTTAACAACACTATCAACAAGGCAGGTCCTACAGCCCTAGTTTTGTCGCAACTGGATACTGTTCAGTCGTGTGGTCAGGTGCCACAAAGAGGGACAGGGAAAATTGCAATTGGCTCAGAACAGGGCAGTACAGCTGGCCCTTGGATGTACACGAGCTAACATTAATAATATGCAGGTCAGATTTTCCTGGATCAAAGTGGAGGACTGGCTTCATCACTACTTTTATTTATGAGCGGTATTGACATGTTGAATGCACCGAGCTGTCTGTTTGAACTACTAGCACACAGCTTGGACACCCATGCAAGACATGCCACCAGATATCTCTTCACTATCCCAAGTCCAGAACAGACTATGGGAGGCACACAGTACTACATAGAGCCATGACTACATGGAACTCTATTCCACATCAAGTAATTCATGCAAACAATACAATTTGATTTAAAAAAAACAACGGATAAAAATACACCTTATGGAACATCATGGACTGTGAAGCAACACACATTTTGGCACAGACACATGCATACACACACGATAACATAGGCACTATACACACACCTACACATGGATTTTGTGTAGATATGTGGTAGTAGAGTAGGGGCCTGAGGGCACACAATGTGTTGTGAAATCTGTTGTGAATGTATTGCAATGTTTCATGATGTTTTTAAATTGTATAAATGCCTTAATTTTGCTAGACTCCAGGAAGAGTAGCTGGATCCATAATACAAAGAGTTGATCATCTTAAACCAAAATAGGTTTACTCTACTACCTGCATGTAGACAAACAAATTTAGATTTTTATTTTCCAAATCAACAAGTAATCCACAAGTAAAAGGTTCACAGTTTCACAGATTTTCTATTGGCTGATTTAAGATAAACTTCAACACTGTTACTTTATTTGGCACCAAGGCACTTACTATAAACATTTATTTATTTAACTTGCATAGCCTTGCAGTCCAACTATTTGGTATTTTGGACCAGTTTCCATCTCTGTACAAAGGCATGGTGTTCAAGCTATGGAAGATGGCAAAACAAGAAATAATAATAATGGATTGAACAAATGGCACTGAGACACCCAAAGCTCTTTCAGTGAATTCGGAAAGTATTCAGACCCCTTGACTTTTTCAACTGTTACATTACAGCCTTATTTTAAAATGTATTTGACTTTTTTTTTATCCTCCTCAATCTACACACAATATACCCCATTACAACAAAGCGAAAAAACATTTTTAGAATTTTTTTCAAAACATTTATAAAAAATTATTAAACAGTAATAGCTTATTTACATAAGTATTCAGACCCTTTGCTATGAGACTTGAAATTGAGCTCAGGTGCATCCTGATCATCCTTCAGATGTTTCTAAGACTGGATTAGAGTCCACCTGTGGTAAATTCAATTGATTGGACATGATTTGGAAAGGTACACACCTGTTTATGTAACCTTTATTTAACGAGGCAAGTCAGTTAAGAACAAATTCTTATTTACAATGACGGCCTTCATCGGCCAAACCTGGCCGATGCTGGGCCAATTGTGCGCTGCCCTATGGGACTCCAAATCACGTCCGGTTGTGATACACGGACGGTCTACGTAAGGTCCCACAGTCGACAGTGCATGTCAGAGCAAAAACAAGCCATGAGGTCGAAGGCATTGTCCGTAGACTTCCAAGACAGGATTGTGTCGAGGCACAGATCTGGGGAAGGTTACCAAAAAAATGTCTGCAGTATTGAAGGTCACCAAGAATACAGTGGCCTCCATCATTCTTAAATGGAAGAAATTTGGAACCACCAAGACTAGAGCTGGCCGCACGGCCAAACTGAGCAATCGAGGGAGAAGGGCCTTGGTCAGGGAGATGACCAAGAACCTGATGGTCACTAAGATAGAGCTTCAGAGTTCCTCTGTGGAGAAAGAACCTTCCAGAAACACAACCATCTCTGCAGCACTCCACCAATCAGGCCTTTATGGTAGAGTGGCCAGATGGAAGCCTTTCCTCATTTAAAAGGCACATGACAGCCCGCTTGGAGTTTGCCAAAAGGCACCTCTGACCATGAGAAACAAGATCCTCTGGTCTGATGACACCAAGATTGAACTCTGGCCTGAATGCCAAGCATCTCGTCTGAAGGAAACCTGGCACCATACCTAGAGTGAAGAATGGTGGTGGCAGCATTATGCTGTGGGGGAGGATTTTCAGCGAAAGGGACTGAGAGACTATTCAGGATTGAGGGAGGTTTGATTTTTTTTCTAAAATCCTGTTTTTGCTTTGTCATTATGGGGTATTGTCTGTAGATTGATGAGAAAAAACAAACAATTTAATCCATTTTAGAACAAGGCTATAATGTAACAAAATGTGGCAAAAGTCAAGGTGTCTGAATACTTTTTGAATACACTGTATAGTGTAAGGGGAAACTCACCACCCTACCTCCACTTATATACACTGCTCAAAAAAATAAAGGGAACACTAAAATAACACATCCTAGGTCTGAATGAATGAAATATTCTTATTAAATACTTTTTTCTTTACATAGTTGAATGTGCTGACTACAAAATCACACAAAAATTATCAATGGAAATCAAATGTATCAACCCATGGAGGTCTGGATTTGGAGTCACACTCAAAATTAAAGTGGAAAACCACACTACAGGCTGATCCAACTTTGATGTAATGTCCTTAAAACAAGTCAAAATGAGGCTCAGTAGTGTGTGTGGCCTCCACGTGCCTGTATGACCTCCCTACAACGCCTGGGCATGCTCCTGATGAGGTGGCGGATGGTCTCCTGAGGGATCTCCTCCCAGACCTGGACTACAGCATCCGCCAACTCCTGGACAGTCTGTGGTGCAACGAGGGGTTGGTGGATGGAGCGAGACATGATGTCCCAGATGTGCTCAATTGGATTCAGGTCTGGGGAACGGGCGGGCCAGTCCGAAGCATCAATGCCTTCCCTTTGCAGGAACGGCTGACACACTCCAGCCACATGAGGTCTAGCATTGGCTTGCATTAGGAGGAACCCAGGGCCAACCGCACCAGCATATGGTCTCACAAGGGGTCTGAGGATCTCATCTCGGTACCTAATGGCAGTCAGGCTACCTCTGGCGAGCACATGGAGGGCTGTGCGGCCCACCAGAAAGCCACCCCACACTATGACTGACCCACCGCCAAACCGGTCATGCTGGAGGATGTTGCAGGCAGCAAAACGTTCTCCACGGCGTCTCCAGACTCTGTCACGTGCTCAGTGTGAACCTGCTTTCATCTGTGAAGAGCACAGGGCGCCAGTGGCGAATTTGCCAATCTTGGTGATTCTGGCAAATGCCAAACGTCCTGCACGGTGTTGGCTGTAAGCACAACCCCCACCTGTGGACGTCGGGCCCTCATACCACCCTCATGGAGTCTGTTTCTGACCGTTTGAGCAGGACACATGCACATTTGTGGCCTGCTGGAGGTCATTTTGCAGGGCTCTGGCAGTGCTCCTCCTGATCCTCCTTGCACAAAGGCGGAGGTAGCGGTCCTGCTGCTGGGTTGTTGCCCTCCTACGGCCTCCTCCACGTCTCCTGATGTACTGGCCTGTCTCCTGGTAGCGCCTCCATGCTCTGGACACTACGCTGACAGACACAGCAAACCTTCTTGGCACAGCTCGCATTGATGTGCCATCCTGGATGAGCTGCACTACCTGAGCCACTTGTGTGGGTTGTAGACTCCATCTCATGCTACCACTAGAGTGAAAGCACCGCCAGCATTCAAAAGTGACCAAAACATCAGCCAGGAAGCATAGGAACTGCGAAGTGGTCTGTGGTCACCACCTGCAGAACCACTCCTTTATTGGGGGTGTCTTGCTAATTGCCTATCATTTTCACCTGTTGTCTATTCCATTTGCACAACAGCATGTGAAATGTATTGTCAATCAGTGTTGTTTCCTAAGTGGACAGTTTGATTTCACAGAAAGTGTGATTGACTTGGAGTTACATTGTGTTGTTTAAGTGTTCCCTTTATTTTTTTGAGCAGTGTACTTTATTTCATTGGCCCATCCATCCACCTCTTCGGAGGTCAAAAGTAACTTTGTTTTACATTTGTTTTTTACAGATATGTTGTTACATATAAATTATTCATACCCTTTACATAAATGTAACTTTATACAAAGTATTACATAATAGGAATACAGTTTGATATACACATTACACGTAAAATAGTACTCATTATTACATACTCTTGCAATAAGTGCCATGGGATCTTCAGTGACCACAGAATTAGGACACACATTTACAGTCCCATCTTCTTCAATTTTATTGAGGAATATTACATTGTTAGTTTGTGCTTCAACATTATTAAAATTAAATTCAAGTGCATGGTATAAATTACAGTGATCCGTCTTTGAACTTACTACCTTCTTGTTCATTTCAGCAGCATATTTCTCTTTGGCTTTTGTTTGTCTGTCTTCCCCTGGTGGCATTCATACGTCTTTGTAGGGTTGTCACGATGCCAGTATCGCGGTACTACAATACCTGATTTTCCATGGCAAAAAAAAAAAAAGCAGACTGAACTCTTTGGTCCTTTAAAAACCTACAGTATGTAAAATAGTGTGTGCTATAGCTTGGAAAATAAACACCTTCTGGGTGACATGAGGCTGCTTGTTTCCAACATTAAGACTGTAATGTTATGGTTAAACTCAAAAATACTGATTAATAAAAATAAAAAATTGATTATTTTTATGGTATTATATTTATTAATTATATTATGAATAGAAACGGAGGAGTTATGTCACATATGCAGCTATCGAAAATATATGGGAATATCTGCTCAATCCAAATTTACAACCAACTGACTGCAGCATTACCACAAAAATGGAGGCGGCAAGTGGAAAAGGGAGAAGGTAGGGAACTTGTTTGCCTGCCATATATTAATAGATACAAATTGGCTGAAAAGAACTGGCATAAATAGAAAAATATACCAGTTTCATTTGAGGACAAAAATGTTGACAGCTGCGCCAAACAGGTTGCAAAATAAATGGGAAGAGATTTTCGATGTACCAATTCATTGGCATATGGTTTATGAACTGGTACAAAAAAATACACTTGATTCAACAGTTAGAGTTTTTTTATTTAAATTAGTAAAATATATATACAGTGGCAAAAAAATGTATGTGAACCCTTTGGAATTACCTGGACTTCTGCATAAATTGGGCATCAAATGTGATATGATCTTCATCTACAATAGACAAACACAGTCTGCTTAAACTAATAACACAAACAATTATACGTTTTCATGTCCTTATTGAACAAACCGTGTAAACATTCACAGTGCAGGGTGGGAAAAGTATGTGAACCCTTGGATTTATTAACTGGTTGACCCTCCTTTGGCAGCAATAACCTCAACCAAATGTTTTCTGTAGTTGTGGATCAGACCTGCACAACGGTCAGGAGGAATTTTGGACCATTCATCTTTACAAAACTGTTTCAGTTCAGCAATATTCTTGGTGTGTCTGGTGTGAACCGCTCTCTTGAGGTCATGACACAGCATCGCAATCAGGTTGAGGTCAGGACTCTGACTGGGCCACTCCAGAAGGCGTATATTTTCTTCTGTTGAAGCCATTCGGTTGTTGATTTACTTCTGTGTTTTGAGTCGTTGTCCTGTTGCGTCACCCAGCTTCTGTCGAGCTTCAATTGGCGGACAGATAGCCTTACATTCTCCTGCAAAATGTCTTGATAAACTTGGGAAAACCTTTTTCCGTCGATGATAGCAAGCTGTCCAGGCTGAGGCAGCAATGCAGCTCCAATCCATGATGCTCCCTCCACCATACTTTACAGTTGGGATGAGGTTTTTGATGTTGGTGTGCTGTTCCTTTTTTTCTCCACACAGTGTTGTGTGTTCCTTCCAAACAACTCAACTTTAGTTTAATCTGTCCACAGAATAATTTGCCAGTAGCGCGGTGAACATCCATATGCTCTTTTGCGAACTTTAGACGTGCAGCACTGTTTTTATGGACAGCAGGGGCTTCTTCCGTGGTGTCCTCCCATGAACACCGTTCTTGTTTAGTGTTTTACGTATCGTAGTCTCGTCAATAGAGATGTTAGCATGTTCCAGAGATTTCTATAAGTCTTTAGCTGACACTCCATGATTCTTCTTAACCTCATTGAGCATTCTGCACTGGTTTCTTGCAGTCATCTTTGCAGGACGGCCACTCCTAGGGAGAGTAGCAACAGTGCTGAACTTTCTCCACTTATAAACAATTTGTGTTACTGTGGACTGATGAACATCAAGGCTTTTAGAGATACTTTTGTAACCCTTTCCAGCTTTATGCAAGTCAACAATTCTTAATATTGGGACTTCCGAGATCTCTTTTTTTTGAGGCATGGTTCACATGAGGAAATGCTTCTTGTGAATAGCAAACTCAAATGTTGTGAGTGTTTTGTATCAGGCAGGGCAGCTCTAACCAACATCTCCAATCTCGTCTCAATGATTGCACTCCAGGTTAGCTGACTCCAATTAGCTTTTGGAGAAGTCATTAGCCTAGGGGTTCACATACTTTTCCCAAACTAGACTGTGAATGTTTAACTTACATATTCAATATAGACAAGAAAAATACAATAATTTGTGTGTTATTAGCAGACTGTGTTTGTCTGTTGTTGTGACTTGGATGAAGATCAGATCTAATTTTATGACCAATTTATGCAGAAATCCTGATAATTCCAAAGGGGTCACATACTTGTTCTTGCCACTGTATGTATATATAGCAAAAAAGCTGTAAAAAAAATGAAGATATTTTTACTCCGAAGAGGTGGGGTGGTGGAGGAAAAAAAAGAGACTTTTCCTCAGGAAATGTAGTCCGCTTCATGTTGTTTCCATGCCACAATACTGCTGGGTATCGCGAAAGTGGTATCGTGATGTCTTGTGCCCACAATTTGAAACGGGACACCATTGAAAGGCTTGTAGGGAAACTAACATTGCTTTACCAAACAGAATAACTCCTCTGTGCTTGGAAAGGAATACATTATGCTAGCCAGCTCATTTTAGAGGAGTAGCAAAAATTGGTTTCAACTTACCCTTTTGCCCAAACCTTTTGTCCTTTCTCAAAGCTATGAATTCTTGTTCTTAAATGTATTTCCTTATTTGATCCTCAAACTTGAACTCGATATGTCATTTAGAAAATGAGGCGTTTTCCGCAAACCGGAATACGCATCATCACGTTCACTCATCTGATTGGTCGGGTAGACGGGCCTTCTGAGCCGGCATACGTGTCATCACACTCCCTCTCACCTGATTGGTCGAGTAGGCGGGCCTTCTGACTTTGTGGCTGCGATGATGACCGGTTTGTGGGGGGCGGGACTCGGGATGGATAGGTAGAAGGTGGGGAATGGGTTGGGGTTTACTTATTGTGCATTTCTATGATAGTTTTTTTGTACTGGAAAACCCCCCCCTCCCCCCAAAAAAGAAGACAAAACTAAATAAAAGTTGGTCAACAAAATAATAATTCATAGCCCAATTCACCAGTTTCCACAGGGGAGCATTACATATCAATTGTGATGTGCTCCTTCATCTGACCCACAAAAGAGAATCCCATCACAGCTGCCACAGAAGGGGCTCTTGGCTTGCACTTAGGGCCGGGAGGATTGTCAGCTACAAAGCCCCCTCAGAACAGCATGCCCCAGAGATTCTTGCTATCCTATAGTTTCAATTGTGGACAGGAATGTAAACAAAACAGAGTATGACTGTTTCTTGTGAGTACGACTGTACATACTGTATGTAGAACAGTACGGGCAGCGTTGACACTCAAACCGGAGTGTGCTGTTAGACATATTCCGATCTGCTCTGAGCAGATGGCCATCACCATTGGACTGAATTTGGCTTGGGTGTGTGATTAGTATTAAGGCTTGGAACCAATGGACATTGTAAACATTTGTGGTTCACTGTTGGAAATCCAAAAATATTATTATATCACTTAAGCAGCATGAAAATGTGACACATTAACGTCTGTTTGAGTGTGGGGCCTTGGTAAAGTGAAGATTGTTTTTTTTATGCAGTATGCAGAAATGGCCTCATGATAGTTGGTTTTTGGAGTTGTGAAGATGTGTCTATGAAATTTGCCAAATTTTCACAACTCTGAAAAATGTATTAAAGATTGATCACAAAAAAGCAAACAGTCTTCCCAATTGTTTGGCAAAACTTGACAGTCACAACACTGAGTACAGTGTTACATGATAATATGATTATTGTGGATAGTCAGATTAATATAATAGTTGATTTGAAACGTTTACCCCACTGCTGGCTTGCTTCTGAAGCTAAGCAGGGTTGGTCCTGGTCAGTCTCTGGATAGGAGACCAGATGCTGCTGGAAGTGGTGTTGGGGGGCCAGTAGGAGGCACCCTTTCCTCTGGTCTAAAAATGCAACAGGGCAGTGATTGGGGACATTGCCCTGTGTAGGGTGCAGTATTTTGGATGGGACGTTAAACAGGTGTCCTGACTCTCTGTGGTCCCTAAAGATCCCATGGCACTTATCTTAAGAGTAGGGGTGTTAACCCCGGTGTCCTGGCTAAATTCCCAATCTGGCCCTCATACCATCGCGGTCACCTAATCATCCCCAGTTTACAAGTATCTCATTCATCTCCCCTGTAACTATTCCCCAGGTCATTGCTGTAAATGKGAGTGTGTTCAGTCAACTTACCTAGTAAAAAAAGGGTTAAATATAAATAAAAATAAAATAACGGTTTCCC
Source organism: Salvelinus sp. IW2-2015 (assembly GCF_002910315.2). Lineage (NCBI taxonomy): Eukaryota > Metazoa > Chordata > Actinopteri > Salmoniformes > Salmonidae > Salvelinus > Salvelinus sp. IW2-2015. The sequence continues at coordinate 16,500,408 of NC_036863.1, forward strand.
AAATAATCCTGTTTACATGGAAAATCAACTATCCAAATATACGTTCTACCACAGCTACCATGTTATTTTTGCGATGCCTGTTTGAGTTCTGACAAAGTCTGTATGTGAAAATTATTTCTAAGATGCACACTTTAAGTTTTTCCAAACTCACTTCACTTGTTCATAACAGGGAGGCTTGCGCTACTGGTGCTGGCACATGCGCAGATCAAATAAACAGCTGGAACGCCAATCAAGCTGTTCACATGTCCTAATAATTCAAAATATTGTTCAGGAAACTAGGTGTTTTAATCAGCGTATGCTTACTTCCATTATGACCTTACACCGATTAAGATAAGCAGAGTAAAGCTTTTACATGACTATTGCCATACTCAGCCTACTGCCATCGGCTAATCAGTTTCATATTGAACTATTAGTGTGCATGTAAACGTACTCACTGTCAACGTTATGTTACATTCAGCTGACAGTGCTTTCGACGCTGTCCTTCCAGTTTTCTAGATGGAGTACACAAAAAGAGTGGCTCCCTGCGCTTTTCCTCTGACTGATTACCAATACATGAGAAGACAAAAGTGGCCAAGATGACAGATGTCAATAACAGGAGGGGTGCTGTAATGTCTGATTGCCTCGATTGCTTCATTATTACGGGTTGAACCCGTCAAACGACACATTCATGTCAGTGCTTTTGATAAGGCTGCGTCGAGTCTCAAGAATGCTGGGGAGCGTGTGGCTTTACAGCATGGGGTCTTTGTATGAACATCTGCAAAGAAGGAAGCGTCTGTCAAAACAAGTCTCTGTAAAGGGCATATTCCGTCACTTTGTTCCGTCTGTACTTGTGCTGAATAGCACTGCTGATGGAGTAGGAGGGCAGTTAGTATAAGTTTTCATTTGCATAGCACTCAAAAGGTCATCTCACTCCTTTTCATAAGAGAGTACACTTGAAAAGGGACACTTGGCTTGGTATTGAATTCCATGACTTGATTGATTAACGGCCGAAGCCTCTGAACTTTGCGGGGGTTTGCCCACCGCCGCTTTCTGAACAACCGTAAAGCACTGGAGACGTTTGTTGCGCCGCAATCATCATTCTGTTGACTCGGAAAGAGGTCTTTAAGAAGAGAAGCCCATTCCCAGAGCATGCCCATTATTCAGTGGCGATGTGGGGACAAGGTTAATGGTGATTTCTCCGGCTCATTCGTGGCGTAGCCTCCTCAGAATGATGGCGCAGGGCAGCCATGGAGAGAACATGACCACGCCGCAACACCATAAACCATCTTCTCAAGGGACTACTCGGTAATTGAACAGCTCATTAAAGCCAAAACTACTTGAATTATTAATTGGCCATGTCAGAGTTGTCCTTTCCGAGTCAAATTTAATTTCCTTCTCGGAGCTGCCATGGCATTTTAAGATTGGCCTTATCCGCTGCTTCTGCTCCTCCAATTCCGCCCTCAAGAGAAGTTTAAGATCACACACCTGACACCTCGCCGTGTGCTCCCACTGTCTGAGGAGCTCTCTCTCTGCTTTTCAATTCTCACTCCTAGAGCAAATCTTAGGACAACTGGTTTGATGTTTAAAGTGAAAGGGCTTGAAAGCTTTCCACCAACCACCCAGAATCAACAAGACTCCCTTCAAAAAGCAGACATCAACTGGCTTAAGAAAACGATTCAGACTGTACACAAACATGGGCTTGACTCTCCCCACAAACATACACTTCCCTAACTGAAAACCAACCTGAAAAATGCACGTGGTTTTCGGACACGTGTGAACACACATGCAAACAAATCACATAATTATAATACATTTTTTAAATCACTAGAGTCAGAAGTTTCACTTTTTCATGTGTTTTTTCCTGCAGATTTGTTTTTTCTTTGTTAATTCTTCACATTATTTTTCACAACTTCCACCTACATCTGGTCACATCCAGGGTTCTATATTGCTGGAATGAATGTGCACAAAACTTGCAACTGGAAATAAGGCAGCAAAAGCTAAGGCAAGAATTAAACAAACAAAGACAGGGCAAATTGCCAGAAAGCGAGGCGATTTATTTAATTACATTATCATGAAAAAAATCCCTGAAAACTTAAGTGAGATTTTCACGTGGAGTTGTTTTACATGTGAAATTGCAATTTCACATTTATAAGGTACCTTTTGCCTTGGGAGAGGATGTACACTACATGACCAAAATTATGTGGACACCTGATAGTCGAACATCCCATTCCAAAATCATGGTCATTAATATGAAGTTGGTCCCCCCTTTTCTGCTATAACAGCCTCAGATCTTCTGGGAAGGCTTTCCACTAGATGTTGGAACATTGCTGCGGCGACTTGCTTCTATTCAGCCACAAGAGCATTAGTGAGGTCGGGAGCACTGATGTTGGGCGATTAGGCCTGGCTCACAGTCGGCGTTCCAATTCATCCCAAAGGTGTTCGATGGGGTTGAGGTCAGAGCTCTGTGCAGGCCAGTCAGGCCACACCGATCTCGACAAACCATTTCTGTATGGACCGGGGGTATTGTCATGCTGAAACAGTAAAGGGCCTTCCTCAAACTAAGCACAGAATCATCTAGAATGTCATTGTAAGCTGGAGCGTTAAGATCTCCCTTCACTGGGGCATAGCCCAAACCATGAAAAACAGCCCCAGACCATTATTCCTCCTCCACCAAACTGGCACTATTCATTCGGGCAGGTAGCGTTCTCCTGGTATCCACCAAACCCAGATTCATCCATCAGACTGCCAGATGGTGAAGCGTGATTGCAACAGAGAACAGACTATTTCTACGAGCTACAGCACTCGGCGGTCCCGTTCTGTGAGCTTGTGTGGCCTACCACGTCGCTGTTGCTCCTAGACGTTTCCACTTCACAATGACAGCAGTTGACCGGCAGCTCTAGCAGAGCAGAAATTTGACAAATTGACTTGTTGGAAAAATGGCATCCTGTGACGGTGCCACGTTGAAAGTCACTGAGCTCTTCAGTAAGGCCATTCTACTGCTAATATTTGTCTATGGAGATTGCATGGCTGTGTGCTCTATTTTATACACCTGTCAGCAACGGGTGTGGCTGGACTAGCCAAATCCACTAATTTGAAGGGGTGTACACATACTTTTGTATGAGTTGTGAATTAATAATCATCCTTGTATAACTCCCTTTATATCCCGCAACAGCCGTGTCAAAAAAATATATTAAAAAATGAAGAATAATTTAACGATATTGAGAAAGAAATGCAATCAGAATATGCAAAAAATTTAATTAAATTCAAATCAGTTCTCAGTCAATGCTCTGGTCATACACTGAACAAAAATAAATGCAACATATAACAATTTCAAAGATTTAACTGAGTTACAGTTCATATAAATAAATCAGTCAATTGAAATAAATTAATTGGGCCCTTATCTATGGATTGCACATGACTGGGCACACAGATATGCATCGGTTGGTCACAGATACCTTTTTTTTTTAAGTAGGGGCGTGGATCAGAAAACCAGTCAGTATCTGGGTTGACCACCATTTGTCTCATGCAGCACGACACATCTCTTTCACATAGAATTCATCAGGCTGTTGATTGTGGCCTTTGGAATGTTGTCTCCCACCCCTCTTCAACGGTGGTGCGAAGTTGCTGGATATTGGGGGGAACTGGAAAACGCATCGTACACGTCGATCCAGAGCATCCCAAACATGCTCAATGGGTGACATGTCTGGTGAGTATGCAGGCCATGGAAGAACAGGGACATTTCCAGCTTCCAGGAATTGTATACAGATCCTTGCAACATGGTTCCGTGCATTATCATGCTGAAACAAGAGGTGGTGGTGCCGGAATGGCACAACAATGGGCCTCAGGATCTCGTCACGGTATCTCTGCGCATTCAAATTGCCATTGATAAAAATGCAATTGTGTTCGTTGTCCGTAGCTTATGCCTGCCCATACCATAACCCCACCACCAACATGTCGTGTGGGCGAGCAAACCAAACCATACACGCTGTCTGCCATCTGTCCTGTACAGTTGAAACCGGGATTTATCCATGAAGAGCACACTTAGTGGTTCTTCCATTAAAAGTTGCAGCGTACTGCAGCACAGCTTGCGTGGTGCCGCAGAATTCTATGGCACGTTATTTAAGTGCCAACCACTGGTACCATTAACGCCAGTTAGCGCTAGTTTGACCACCAGAGGGCATCTTTGAGAAGCATTTGATAGCCTTCAATAGTGGCTGAACTAGAGAATTTAAAACCTTTTTTGTTAGAACATAGTGTATGGGACTGATTTAAAGAAATGTTGCTTAATTAATTTGATTAATATTATGGTGTTTATACTCTAAGATAAACGGAAAAACCCTCTGGGTTTCCGTTAGGATGGAACGGAAAATATGGCGCTGTACAATGTGACGGTCGGGAGTAGGCTACAGTGCTGGGCTATTTAGCTAAATAATCCCCATGTCGTGCGAGCACGCGGGAGACTAGGGTTCAATTCCCCGACTGGGAGGAGGGGAAAAGGCTGTCCTTGTAAATAAACATTAGTTCTTAACTGATTTCATAGTTGTGACGTATTCACTATTATTCGACAATGTAGAAAATAGTAAACAAAGATAAACCCTGGAATGAGTAGGTGTGTCCAAACCTTTGACTTGTACTTGCTTAATTAATTTGATTAAAATTACGGTGTTTCTATTCCAAGAAAAACTAAAAACCCTCTGGGTTTCCGTTAGAATGGAACTTCAATATGCTCTTTAAATAAATAAAACCTACACTACTTTTAACAGCACATTACTCAACACAAGTGAGACTCATTTCGCCTATGGTAGGCCTACAATATATAGAAAAACATGACGTGATTCTCAGCTAATAATTAAATATAGAGGATTGGAGGATTCAAAATTAAAACCAAGAGCCTCATGGGTCTCCCGGTGGCGGCCGGCACAGGTATCGAATCTGCATCTGTAGCAATGCATTTTGCACTGCGCCACTCGGGAGGACCCATCCACAAAGTATCAAAATACAGAGAGGTGTTGGTAAAGGTATATTGTCCTGCTAATAGCCCACAATGGGCTATTATAATACTGTACATAGTGTCCAGGTCAGGATAACCAAAACATTTCTTTAAGACCATCAGAAATAATGTTGGTACTTATTTATTTTGATCTAAAGCCATGAATGAGTGAGTCAGCTTTATGTAGGTGCCGGCTATATGACTGTGCCATCAAATTAATAATATACAGTGGGGCAAAAAAGTATTTAGTCAGCCACCAATTGTGCAAGTTCTCCCACTTAAAAAGATGAGAGGCCTGTAATTTTCATCATAGGTATCAATTTGTAAGTCGCTCTGGATAAGAGCGTCTGCTAAATGACTTAAATGTAAATGTAATGTACACTTCAACTATGACAGACAAAATGAGGGGAAAAAATCCAGAAAATCACATTGTAGGATTTTTAATGAATTTATTTGCAAATGATGGTGGAAAATAAGTATTTGGTCACCTACAAACAAGCAAGATTTCTGGCTCTCACAGACCTGTAACTTCTTCTTTAAGAGGCTCCTCTGTCCACTCGTTACCTGTATTAATGGCACCTGTTTGAACTTGTTATCAGTATAAAAGACACCTGTCCACAACCTCAAACAGTTCACACCCAAACTCCACTATGGCCAGACTATGGCCAAGACCAAAGAGCTGTCAAAGACACCAGAAAACAAAATTGTAGACCTGCACCAGGCTGGGAAGACTGAATCTGCAAATAGGTAAGCAGCTTGGTTGAAGAAATCAACTGTGGGAGCAATTATTAGGAAATGGAAACATACAAGACCACTGATAATCTCCCTCGATCTGGGGCTCCACGCAAGATCTCACCCCGTGGGGTCAAAATGATCACAAGAACGGTGAGCAAAAATCCCAGAACCACACGGGGACCTATGAATGACCTGCAGAGAGCTGGGACCAAAGTAACAAAGCCTAACCATCAGTAACACACACGCCGCCAGGGACTCAAATCCTGCAGTGCCAGACGTGTCCCCTGCTTAAGCCAGTACATGTCCAGCCCGTCTGAAGTTTGCTAAGAGCATTTGGATGATCCAGAAGAAGATCGGAAATGTCATATGGTCAGATGAAACCAAAATAGAACTTTTGGTAACCCAACCCGTCGTGTTTGGAGGACAAAGAATGCTGAGTTGCATCCAAAGGAAACCATACCTACTGTGAAGCATGGTGGAAACATCATGCTTTAAGCTGTTTTTCTGCAAAGGGACCAGACGACTGATCCGTGTAAAGGAAAGAATGAATGGCCATGTATCGTGAGATTTTGAGTGAAAACCCTTCCATCAGCAAGGGCATTGAAGATGAAACGTGGCTGGTCTTTCAGCAGACAATGATCCCAACACACCCGCCCGGCAACAAAGGAGTGCGCTTCGTAAGAAGCATTTCAAGGTCCTGGAGTGGCCTAGCCAGTCTCCAGATCTCAACCCCATAGAAAATCTTTGGAGGTTGAAAGTCCGTGTTGCCCAGCAACACAGCCCCAAAACATCACTGCTCTAAGAGAGATCTGCATGGAGAATGGGCCAAAATACCAGCAACAGTGTGTGAAAACCTTGTGAAGACTTACAGAAACGTTTACCTCTGTCATTCCAACAAAGGGTATATAACAAATATTGAGAAACTTTTGTTTATTGACCAAATACTATTTCCACCATAATTTGCAAATAAATCATTAAAAATCCTACAATGTGATTTTCTGATTTATTTTTTTCTCATTTGTCCGTCATAGTTGAAGTGTACCTATGATGAAATTACAGGCCTCTCTCATCTTTTAAGTGGGAGAACTTGCACAATGTGGCTGACTAAATACTTTTTTCCCCACTGTATATATAACGATATTTTGGAGTTATTTCATTTTCAAAAAAAAACGAAAGTAAGTGATTGACATCTGAATAAAGGCCAAAATAATATTGTAAAGGCCAAAAACATATATTTCTGTTTTTAGAGGGAGAGAAACGCTGGCCAAATGTGCGCGCTTCCTATGGGACTCCCAATCACGGTCGGCTGTGAACATAATTATAATAATACCTAACTTAGAAATACATTTGACGACAGAATTCTCCCCCTACCCTCCATTTAGGCAAGTCTATTGTCCAGCTACCTGCTAGAACAGCGGAACGTTTCCCTAGTCAGCGCCATTATTACTTCAATGCCCCTTAAATGTTTGCTCTGTGCAACCCCCCCCCCCCCCCCCCCCCCCCTTCGTCCTCCACCCTTCCCCATGGGCAAGGTCAGACAGACTGGATGGAGATGGCTTGCTTGTCAGGACTAAGCGAAATCTGGTCTCTTAAACACAGACATTTCTATGATGTGTCGTGTGATGAAATGTCACTATTGGATGTATGAGTGTTAAACAGATATGTCAACCGGTGAGGAAGACTGTAGATTTTCAGGCCTAAATATACAGTACGATCAACTATAAACTTGAAGATAAAATGGCCCGAAAAAAAGGATAAAGAGGGATATTGGTAAGCCTGCGTGACAACCATAGTTGACTGTGGGTCATGAGAGGGAAGAGTCAGAAATTCAATTCAACACTCGCAGTCTCGGAGTCTCCTCTAAGAAACCCTATTTGTCTAAGTCTGGTGTCCTAAGATTGTCAGGAAAATGCCATAAGAAGGCCTCGGATCCAAAGTCTGTTATAGAGGATTTCCCAAAACCCTTTCTATTACTTTTCCAACTATTTTTAGAATTTTGATATACCTCCATAGTTTTATAATGCATACAGGTGAACATACACCCAACGATCCCATGCCCTTCAAAAAGTGTTGTCTGTCTTGTAAAGGGAGCTAAACAATTATTTTTAAACGGTACTGTCGACGGTGAGAAGAAAAGCCACAAGAGCAGAAGCCTTCACAGAGGAGACCACACAGTGCCTTCAGAAAGTATTCACACCCCTAGACTTTTTCCACATTTTGTTGTGTTACAGCCTGAATTTGAAATGTATTAAATTGAGATTTGTTGTCACTGGCCTACAAACTGTCATTATTTACAAATTAGTAACGATGTCTCACCTCACTTTAGGTTATTTGAAAACTAAATAATCTCCAGAATATCATCATTTTTTTAAACAAAGCAATTATTATTATTAATTAATTTAGAATTATAGAAAAGCCCCATAGATATTCTCACAGATCAGATTTGCCTAAACGAAAAATGCCCCTTAGATATTAATGTAGAATCCTCCAATCCTCTAAATCTAATTATTGTCTGAGTAACTTCATTGAAACAAATATTTTTTGATATACTGTAGGTCTACCGTAGGCGACATGAGTCTCACTAGTGTTGAGTAATGTGCTGTTAAGTGGTGTAGGGCTTATTTGTTTAAAAAACATATTGAAGTTAGAAGCAATAGGATTTGAAGCGTTAGCCTACAACTATTTCAGCACCGTTTCGCGCTGCTCTGAGACAAGCATGGGGACTGGTCTTGATAAATCAATGAGATTTTTATTTTGACTGAATCTCCTTTTGGGTTTTGGTTAGACTACACTTAGGGTGTGGAAATGTTATGCTCTTAGTACTGTAGCCTACTCCCAACCGTCACGTCGTACAGCGCCAGATTTTACGTTCCATCCTAACGGAAATCCAGAGGGTTTTTCGTTTTTCTTGGAATAGAAACACCATAATATTAATGAAATTAATTAAGCTAAATTTCTTCAAATCAATCCCATATACTATGTTCTTACAAAAAAGGTTTTACATTCCCTAGTACAGCCAATATTGAAGGTTATCAAATGCTTCTCAAAGATGCCCTCTGGTGGTCAAACTAGCACTAACTAGCATTAATGGTAACAATGGCTGACAATTAAATAATGTGCCATAGATTTCTGCGGCAGACCGCAAGGTGTGCTACAACTTTTAAACGAAGAACCACTGTACACTAGAGCTGAGTGATATCGAACTAATTTGATTAATTCAAATTTATGTTGAAGCGATGTTCTAAATGCCTGTATCGCAAGAACCTAGGTTTGTTTATTTCCCCTTCCATTTTTATGAGTGTTTGTCTTTTTGGTCTCGTCTCCTTCACTCCTTCTGTGCTGTGTGCTGTGTTGCAACTCAGACAGACACCTTAACCCTCCCCCTGCCACTCACAACAACAAAGAGACAAAAGATAACTTCTTCCACCCTGACAAGCAGTTTTAACTCGCTATTTGCTATTTTACAAAATACATTGAGACATTACTTTACTTTAATAGAGAAGAAATTAACCTTTGTAACGATACCCTTATTATGTCTTAACTCCCAAAATGTAGAACAGAGAACGGGTGGGTGTATTCACAAAAGTTCAATTGTTCTACCTTGTTGTCAAACAAATAGAGCCATGTTGGTTAGACTTAAAAAATAAAGATTAGTTGGTTACTCAATAGCACTGGACTTGTGCTTGAGAGAGGTTTTTATAAACTGTTAATTTTCTATAATGCATGACGTTGGTTATCATTAGTGAATGTGCATGGTTCTGGTTACATGTGTAACAAAACGGGATTTTCATAGACTTGAAAGCCAGATCATTGATTAGAGAAAAAAAGCAGGTTACACAATTTTGATAATTAGATTATAGTGGGTCTTATAGTTGAAGGCTGATATTTATATTAGTTTTACAAGCCCTGAATTCCTGACTGTTCAAAATGCAGTGTACTGACCTTTAGTTGTGCAACAAAGCTTATAAAGAGAAAAGTAATAATAAATATATATACACTGCTCAAAAAAATAAAGGGAACACTTAAACAACACAATGTAACTCCAAGTCAATCACACTTCTGTGAAATCAAACTGTCCACTTAGGAAGCAACACTGATTGACAATAAATTTCACATGCTGTTGTGCAAATGGAATAGACAAKAGGTGGAAATTATAGGCAATTAGCAAGACACCCRCAAWAAAGGAGTGYTTCTGCAGGTGGTGACCACAGACCACTTCTCAGTTCCTATGCTTCCTGGCTGATGTTTTGGTCACTTTTGAATGCTGGCGGTGCTTWCACTCTAGTSGTAGCATGAGARGGAGTCTACAACCCACACAAGTGGCTCAGGTAGTGCYGCWCATCCAGGATGGCACATCAATGCGAGCTGTGCCAAGAAGGTTTGCTGTGTCTGTCAGCGTAGTGTCCAGAGCATGGAGGCGCTACCAGGAGACAGGCCAGTACATCAGGAGACGTGGAGGAGGCCGTAGGAGGGCAACAACCCAGCAGKAGGACCGCTACCTCCGCCTTTGTGCAAGGAGGAGCACTGCCAGAGCCCTGCAAAATGACCTCCAGCAGGCCACAAATGTGCATGTGTCAGCATATGGTCTCACAAGGGCTCTAGTTCTAGTTCTCCGTGGCTGACGTGAGTAAGACATTTAAGCGTGTTAACCCTCGCAAGGCTGCCGGCCCAGACGGCATCCCTAGCAGAATCCTCAGAGCATGCGCAGACCAGCTGGCTGGAGTATTTACGGACAAATTTCAATCTCTCCCTATCTCAGTCTGCTATCCCCACTTGCTTCAAGATGTCCACCATTGTTCCTATACCCAAGAAAGCAAAGGGAACTGAGCTAAATGACCATCGCCCGATAGCACTCACTTCTGTCATCATGAAGTGCTTTGAGAGACTAGTCAAGGATCATGTCACCTCTACCTTACCTGACACCCTAGACCCACTCCAATTTCCTTACCGCCCCAATAGATCCACAGAATGCTATTCATTGACTATAGCGTAGCCTTCAACACCATAGTACCCTCCAAGCTCATCATTAAGCTCAGGGCCCTGGGTCTGAACCCCGCCCTCTGCAACTAGGTTCTGGACTTCCTGATTGGCCGCCCCCAGGTGGTGAAGGTAAGAAACAACACCACTTCGCTGATCCCCAACACAAGGGCCCCACAAGGGTGCGTGCTCAGCTCTCTCCTGTACTTCCTGTTCACCCATGACTGCATGGCCATGCACGCCTCCAACTCAATCATCAAGTTTGCAGATGAAAAAGTAGTAAGCCTGTTTACCAACAATGACGAGACAGGCTACAGGGAGTAGTGAGGGCCCTGGCGGAGTGGTGCCAGAAAATAACCTCTCCCACAACGTCAGCAAAATGAAGGAGCTGATCGTGGACTTTAGGAAATAGCAGAGGGAGCACGCCCCTATCCACATCGACTGGACCACAGTGTAGAAGGTGGAAAGCTTCAAGTTCCACAGCGTACACGTCACTGAACATCTGAATTGTTCCACCCACACAGACAGTGGGGTGGAGGCTGAAGAAATTTGGCTTGGCCCCTAAGAGCCTCAAACTTTTACAGATGCACAACTGAGAGCATCCTGTCGGGCTGTATCACTGCCTGGTACGGCAACTGCACCGCCCGCAACCGCAAGGCTCTCCAGAGGGTATTACGGTCTATCCAACGCATCACCGGGGGCACACTGCCTGCCCTACAGGACACCTACAGCACCCGATATCACAGAAATGCCAAAAAGATCATCAAGGACAACAACTAACCTGGCCATGGCCTGTTCACCCCGCTATCATCCAGAAGGCGAGGTCAGTACAGGTGCATCAAAGCTGGGACCGAGAGACTGAAAAACAGCTTCTATCTCAAGGCCATCAGACTGTTAAATAGCCATCAGTAACCAGCTACCACCCAGCTACTCAACCCTGCACTGGCCACTTTAATAATGGAACACTAATCACTTTAATAATGTTTACATACTGCTTTACTCATCTCATATGTATATACTGTATTCTACTCTACTGTATCCGACATTGATCGTCCTAATATTTATATATTTCTTAATTCCATTCTTTTGATTTTAGATTTGTGTATTGTTGAGAATTGTTAGATACTACTGCACTGCTGGAGTTAGGAACACAAGCATTTCGCTACACCCGCAACAACATCTGCTAAATATGTGTATGTGACAATTACATTTGGTTTTGATTTGATCTCTATAGGCTATGCAATTGCGAGAGAAAACAGAGTGATGGCCTCTATTAAAAAGAGGTTCCCATCAGCTTTCTCTATAGGCTAAGCCTACTATATTTATTTCTCACTTTATACTAATATTAAGCACATTGCTTATATTTACAACAGGAGTATAGCTTACATGGCTGGCATGAAAATGAACCACAGGAAAAGCATCCTCCATTCGCTATTTAAGTGTAGAGATGACATGTACTTTTCCCCTGCCCCTGTTTTGAGACAGGTGCATGATAATGGTCCATTCTAAAACAAAACTAATTTCACACATATATTATTTAGTATGTAAAGACACGATTAAATCAAGAATGGTCTGATGGGTCACAATATTAGCCTATCAATTAAGAATTATATATTATTACACAAAAACATTGCCTTTTTTTGTGTGACTTTCTAATCATTGTCGCACACCTCATGTAGCCTAGTCCCTAGGCCTATATGTTTTGATAAGGTTTGTATCAGAACTAAAGTGGCCAAATAACTTCTTAAAATGAAGCACATTAATCCTCTTACAAGGGGTGTAGAGCCTAACTGGCATACATAAGCAGTGCATGAGTTTAAAGTTTGATTAGATCATTTTAACCATAAAAATGCACCTTCATAATAAAAACATTACATGCATAATCGGATATGTGGTCACTTTTGATAATGGAACATTCACGCTTTTAGCCTACTGCCGTGTGCCCATTGCTGTGCTTATAATGTGAAGAAATTACCTAATAATTCATCAACATTTTAAGGTAAGCGTTCTGATCTGTTGTGTCAGCCTCACTGTGTAAAAAAGGTTGTTTATGCTAGTGGATGTATTCATTTGCCATCTATCGCATCCCACAACTCTCCCAGACTAAGTTTGGAATATTTATTTCTCGCACAGAATAGGTCAACTTTTGTACTACGGGGGATAGTAGATTGCCATAGGCTGGTGCTTTAGCTGTTCGTTAGGCCTACTCATCTTGCTGTCTGACGAAAAGTAAATGTGGACAGTTCTTCCGATATCTTCAATAATCACCTCAGAATTGGATAAGGACGTGCGCAGTTGCGTCCCCGATGTGTCCGTCTTCACTTGTAGCCTATGAGACAAACTAAATCATGTGATAGAGAGCCGTGTGCGTGAGAGGTACTTCAGAGCAGGCAGCAGTCAGGGAGATTTTTTTAAGGTGCATTATTGCCTCACAAAACAGATGCCACCGGGAAATTCTAAGTCATTATCAAGTGCTTCTCAAATTTTGAATGAAAGACTGATGAAGTGTGTACAGCCTGCGCAAAAAACAAAGCATAGCTCATGCCTTTCAAGCGACTTCTTTCAAATTATCGTTTGAGTCACATCACGCAGCTTTACAATGTATTAAAATCAAAACATATATAGCCCAACGTTTGTTGAACAAGATACATTAATAACTCTAAATTAAGCATATAGGTGTATCTATTTCTTTGTTAACCGCTCAACACAATAGCTGCATGTGTACACTCCTTCAAATCGTTTGGAGAAAATATCATTTATATTTTACTCAGCTTTGTTCAATTGTATTCTTCATACTATAAAATAAAATAATGCCACGGAATTCTAAGCAAATCTTGTCTGCTAAATGAACTAGTGTAGCCCACAGCCATATGGCATAGCCAGATCAGGATCTAACATAAGGACAACTCAGAGTATGCTATTCTGTTCTTCTGAAATAGACAACATTTTCTTCATATCATGTTTCTTTAAACCTGTCTAAAATAAATAATGGATTTATTATGAAGGTGTAGTCTATATTACTTTTTTCTTTTTTAAATGTAGATGTTCCAAAGGTCTGCATCAGTGGCTTGTAGAACACTGATGTGTGGAAGCCAGGAGGTGCTAAATGTGTTTATGTTAATTAACGGTCAATTACTGTGAGAGCAACAGTTATTTGCTTGACAATCAACGGCTGACAAAATCTGGTGAACGCTACAGCCCTATACGAGTATGCCTGTAATTGTTAAGGACTGGAGTTTTTCAGGACCAAAAAGAAACGTAATGGAGCTAAGCAGAGGCAAAGTCCGAGAGGAAATCCTGGATCAGTCTGTTTTCCACAAGACACAGAGATGAATTCACCTTTCAGCAGGATAATAACCTAAAACACAAGGCCAAATCTACACTGGAGTTGCTTACCCAGAAGACAGTGAAGGTTCCTGAGTGACCAGGTCACAGTTTTGACTTAAATCTACTTTAAAATGTATGGCAAAACCTGAAAATGGTTGTCTAGCAATGATCAACAACTAATTTGACAGAGCTTGAAGAATTTTTAAATAATAAATGGGCTAATATTGCACAATCCAAGTGTGGAAAGCTTTAGAAACTTACCCAGAAAGACGCTGCCAAAGGTGGTTCTACAAAGTATTGACTCTGGGGTGTGAATACTTATGTAAATTAGATATTTCTGTATTTCATTTTCAATAAATGAGCAAATAAAAATTTTCCAAAAAGTTTTCACTGTCATTATGGGGTATTGTGTGTAGATGTAATCAATCTTGAATTCAGGCTGTAACACAGCAAAATGTGGAATAAGTCCAGGGGTATGAATAATTTCGAAAGGCACTGTAACTCACGGTAAATAACTTCAGGGCCTTGTCAGGCTTCTCTCCGCCTGACCGTGGTCCATTTGACATTTACATTAGAATTAGCTCCACGGAGACACAAGCAGAGAATATCGGCAAAACCTCACTTCACCTCCTTCAGAAAGTCAGTCAATATGTTTCTCTCAAAGCCAATCATATGGTGGGCAGTAACCCGATAACATCAACATGCATGCAGTGTCATCTGATCCGTGCTCCGGCGGTGGCATGTGCAATATCTATTATTCTGCCATGGTGGTCTCAAAAACGGCTCAACGAGAGTGGATGCAGCAACCCTAGTCATTGCCGAGCTCCATTATTCATTCACTCATTCAGATAGTTTCCTTTGTTTTGTGGGGGCACACAGGTATGTTTATACCTCAGTTTGTGTATGTGTGTGTGAGTCAGGCGCATACCGTTTGCCATATCAAACAAACACAGCTGCCATTCTGTTCCTGATCAAGCCTCACTGACTGGCTGCTTCATCTCCTCAGTCCTCCACATATTCCTTAGTCTCCCAGGATGTGCTAAATCCTCAGCACCCATGGGGTTTTGCCCTCAGTGTTTCCTCTCCCTCTCTCCATCTCTCGGTGCGGCCGCTACGTGTGGAGCAGCCCGACGGCAGGAAGCAAAAAAAAGGAAGCAGCGAGAGAGGGTGGGCGTGCTAATCTTCCCCCTATTCTGTGGTTGGGCTACGTTAGTTTACTGCCATACTTGAGATGGAAGTAGAGAGGGAACGAGAGAGAGAAAAAAAAGAAAAGTTCCATCAGCACCTGGCCTGAGTTTTTACACTGGCGCTATGATCCCAGTGGGCTTGGCAGGGGGGGAGGAAGAAGAGAGCCTGAGGGGTGGAGGGAGGAGGGAGGAGAGAGGTGGGAGCCATTGAGGAGGAAAGGGATTATTTCACCTAATCCAAATGACAGCTACTACTTCACATAAGGGACTCCCTCTCCCATCACCTGAACGAGTCTTGAAACAATTCAAATCTAAATTGCTTCTCTTAGCCCCGAACACACCTGTAAGCTCTTTGGTGGGTGACTGTATGGAAGGAGGTCAAGGAGAACGAATCTGGTGGCGGGTGCGTCGTGGGATATCTAGGTTTACCGCCAGAAGGGGGCTCACAGACCCCCCACCCCACCCACATTTGCATTGAATATTACAATGCGGCTTCGGGTCATTTAATTAGAAATCAGCAGAGCTGTGACAGCCAGGAGAGGCAGACGAAGCCTGGTGCCGTGGCCACAGTAGTGTGCCTCTCCGTGGGATTAGTTGCCGCACCAGCACAGGGGTGCCCTGGTGGTCCACTTAGCTTAGCAGTATGGCCTTTAGCTCATAGCAGCTTAATAACCATCCCATTAAGGGATGTCTTTATCCTTGACATGGGCTTTAAAGCCGATGGAAGG
The DNA here is from genome assembly GCF_002910315.2 of Salvelinus sp. IW2-2015. Taxonomy (NCBI): domain Eukaryota; kingdom Metazoa; phylum Chordata; class Actinopteri; order Salmoniformes; family Salmonidae; genus Salvelinus; species Salvelinus sp. IW2-2015. The sequence continues at coordinate 16,516,331 of NC_036863.1, forward strand.
GCCAGCTCAAGGGCTAGGGTCGCTTGTAACCAACGTGTTTCTGTTTATTGGATCTATTAAAAGTTCCCTGGCTGGCTTTCTCCTCCGGTTTTAGTGTTTTATAGAAGGAAAGTGAGGGAGACCGCCATTTGTGACCGCCCCTCTGAAGTCAAGATATTCAGCGTCTGACCCCGGAGAGAGAAATTAATGACATCTAAGGATTTGGCCTCTTTCCCCACAAAGCAGGAAGAAAGAGAGAGCTGTCAGGAGAAACATGGAGTGTATTAATCCACCCCATGTGCTGAATGTCAGCCTCTTATCCTGCTAACAACTCAAGTAATTTTTTTTCATGAATGTCATGAACATTTAAAATGCTTCGCTTCCAAAAAATTATACAGACAAACTTCCCAGGCAAGGAAAGGATTAGCATCTCACTCTCCTGTCCACCATTGGGGTAGAAACAAATAAAGACATTAGCTGTGTTTGAAAACTCATACTAACCGCACTAATCGTACTATTTGTGATGTAAATTAAGTATATAGTATGCTTATTGGTCATAATATTGTTATAGTTAGTATAACAAAAGTTCCCGGATGTCGTACTACATTCGCCAAAATACGAAATATACAAGCAGTGGACACTATTTCCGTGCTTTTAGGGCCCATAATGCAATTCTTCAAAAAATACCGTGGCTTTACATCATTTTCAGATTTTAAGAAAATATGCACCCAAAGTCCAACAATTCATTGCTTTAAATAATTATGACAACTGTTAAGAAAATGTTGAGCAACGTTGAACAATGACTTTTCAAATAAGTTACCTTACACGTTATGTTGGCTGACAATTTGTTCGCTACGCTATCCTTACAAACCACATAGCATATTATTACAGCAGTATGTACCGGTATGTTAGCTAGCTACCTAACGTTAGTTGGCTACTAACCAACGTTTATTGACTTGATTATTCCAGTCATACTTAGCTTAGCTAAGTGGTATAGTCATTGAGCGTTGTCAATGGACATTTAGGTGCTTTCGTAAATTCGCTCTGGCTATCTACTCTGATTTCAGAGCACTCTCGTCTGAGTGTACCAGAGCGCAGAAAAAGTGACGAATTTACGAAAGCTCAAAACCCATGGAATATAACCGGTGTCAGTAAACATCTGCAAAAAGCGTAATTAAATTGTTGACAGCAGCACAGTTTGTCACCAACGCTCTGGATAACATGAAAACTGCCTAACCAGCGCTGCTAGGGCAAGTCAAATGGTCAAAGTGAGGTGTTCTCTCATGTGTGTCTGGAAGTAGCTAGCAAGCTAGCCAATGTTAGCCAGTTAGCTTGGATGCTTGACTGCCATTGTAAGGTCAGAACTCTCGAATCAAGCCTACTCTTCGGCCAGAGCATCCGGTGTGCGCTCTGAACACTACGAGAGCTAAATGCTCTGAATTTACAAACGGACAATCTAACAACACTCAAAATATGAACGCCCAGAGGGCACTCTGGCACTCCAGATTGAATTTAACTTCTTATGGCTGCAGGGGCAGTATTGAGTAGCTTGGATGAAAGGTGCACAGAGGTGCCCAGAGTAAATGGCTTGCTCCTCAGTCATAGTTGCTAATATATGCATATTATTATTAGTATTGGATAGAAAACACTCTGACGTCTCTAAAACTGTTTGAATTATGTCTGTGAGTATAACAGAACTCATATGGCAGGCAAAAACCTGAGAAGTTCCACTTCCTGTCTCGATTTTTTTTGAGGCTGGTAGATTTTCAACCAAGCTCCCATTGAAATTACAGCGAGATATGGATGAGTTTTCACTTCCTACGGCTTCCACTAGATGTCAACAGTCAATAGAACTTTGTCTGATGACTCTACTGTGAAGGGGGGCCGAAGGACACAGGAATGACTCACCACAGCCATGACCTGACCTGACCATGCTTTGACCACGCGCGTTCACGTGAGAGGCAGCTCCGTTCCATCGTTCATCTGAAGTCAATGTAATTCTCCGGTTGGAACGTTATTCAAGTGGTATGTTAACAACATTCTAAAGATTGATTCAATACATAATTTGACATGTTTCTACTGACTGTTACGGAACTTTTGGACATTTTGTCACGTTTTAGTGAACGCGCTTTGTGACTTTGGAATTGTTCACCAAACGCGCTAACCAAAGTAGCTAATTGGACATAAATAACGGACATTATCGATCAAATCAAGCATTTATTGTGGACCTGGGATTCCTGGGAGTGCATTCTGATGAGGACCATCAATGGTAAGGGAATATTTATCATGTCATTTCTGGTTTCTGTTGACTCCAACATGGCGGCTAATTTGGCTATTGTTCTGAGCTCCGTCTCAGATTATTGCATGYTTTGCTTTTTCCGTAAAGTTRTTTTGAAATCTGACACAGCGGTTGCATTAAGGAGAGGTATATCTATAATTCCATGTGTATAACTTGTATTATCATCTACATTTATGATGAGTATTTCTGTTGAAACGATGTGGCTATGCACTATCACTGGATGTTTTTGGAACTAGTGAATGTAACGCGCCAATGTAAACTCAGATTTGTTTATATAAATATGAACTTTATCAAACAAAACATGCATGTATTGTGTAACATGAAGTCCTATGAGTGTCATCTGATYAAGATCATCAASGGTTAGTGATTAATTTTAGCTATATTTCTGCTTTTTGTGACTGCTATCTTTCGCTGGAAAAATGGCTGTGCTTATTGTGGTTTGGTGTGACCTAACATAATCGTTTGTAGTGCTTTCGCTGAAAAGCATATTTGAAATCGGACACTTTGGTGGGATTAACAACAAGATTACCTTTAAAATGGTATAAGAAACATGTATTTCTGAGGAATTTTAATTATGAGATTTCTGTTGTTTTGAATTTGGCGCCCTGCACATTCACTGGCTGTTGTCATATCATCCCATTACCAGGATTGCAGCCATAAGAAGTTAAGAACACACCCGAAGTCTAAATGTCTAGCTAGTAATCTGTTATGCTAACAAGCTAGCAAGAGGTTGCATAGCAACAGCATAAACTTCCAGTAGACCGGTGAAGCACTAATACGCTCAACTGAAAGGATACCATTCGTTTAGCAGTGGTTCCCAACTTTTTATAGTCCTTTACCTCTTCAAACATTCAACCTCCAGCTGTGTACCCCCTCTAGCACCAGGGTCAAAGTCTTTGAAGCTGTCAGGCATACTCTTGGCAGCAAGAGCCTCTCGGTGGATGCTGCAGTGTACCCAAGTGGCATCGGGAGCAACTGCTTGCACGCGCGTTACCACTCCACTTTGTCTCCCTGTCATGACTTTTGTGCCATCAGTACAGATACCAACACGTCTTGATCAACAAAGTACATTTGATGTCACAAAGCTGTCCAAAACTCTAAAAAAATAATCTCATGTCCTGGTTTCCAGTGGTTGCAGAAGATGTCTCCCCCCTCTCCCCCATCAACGTAACGGACATATACCAGGAGCTGTGCCAGGCCCGCCACGTCTGTTGACTCATCCAGCTGTAACGCATATAATTCACTAGCTTGTATGCGAAGCAGTAATTGTTTCAAAACATCTCCTGCCATGTCACTGATGCGTCGTGAAACAGTTGTTGTTGTTTGATGAAGTCATTGTCTGTATAGTTTTTTTGGCCTTTTCCCACAGCATTGTCCCAGCCATATCCACGGCAGCAGGAAGAATTAAATTCTCCACAAAAGTATGGGACTTGCCTGTCCTAGCCACTCAGTAGCTCACCATATAAGACACTTCTAGCCCCTTCTTATTAATGGTATCTGTTGCTTTTATAAACTCCGCAAACTGTTTATTTTCAGAAAACTTAACGTGTAAATATTTGTATGAATATAAGATTCAACAGACATAAACTGAACACAGACATGTTCCACAGACATGTGACTAACAGAAATGGAATAATGTGTCCCTGAACAAAGGTGTGGTCAAAATCAAAAGTAACAGTCAGTATCTGGTGTGGCCATCAGCAGCATTAAGTACTGCAGTGCATCAACTCCTCATGGACTGCAACAGATTTGCCAGTTCTTGCTGTGAGATGTTACCCCACTCTTCCACCAAGGCACCTGCAAGTTCCCGGACATTTCTGGGGGGGAATGGCCCTAGCCCTCACCTACAGCAACGGTGGGTTTGTGCCCATAGGCAACGTTGTTGCCGGTGGTGTCTGGTGAGGACCTGCCTTACAACAGGCCTACAAGCCCTCAGTCCAGCCTCTCTCAGCCTATTGCAGACAGTCTGAGCACTGTTGGAGGGATTGTGCGTTCCTGGTGTAACTCGGGCAGTTGTTGTCATCCTGTACCTGTCCCGCAGGTGTGATGTTCGGATGTACCGATCCTGTGCAGGTGTTGTTACACGTGGTCTGCCACGGAGAAGACGATCAGCTGCCCATCCTGTCTCCCTGTAGCGCTGTCTTAGGCGTCTCACAGTACGGACATTGCAATTTATTGCCCTGGCCACATCTGCAGTTCTCATGCCTCCTTGCAGCATGCCTAAGGCACGTTCACGCAGATGAGCAGGGACCCTGGGTATCTTTCTTTTTCAGAGTTAGTAGAAAGGCCTCTTTAGTGTCTCAAGTTTTCATAACTGACCTTAATTGCCTACCGTCTGTAAGCTGTTAGTGTCTTAACGACCGCTCCACAGGTGCATGTTCATTAATTGTTTATGGTTCATTGAACAAGCATGGGAAACAGTGTTTAAACCCTTTACAATTTAGATCTGTGAAGTTATTTGGATTTTTATTAATTATCTTCATTTTTTGCTGAGTTTACTTCTCTTACTTACTTGAAAGTCGTCTTTATTCTCGCTCAAAAAACTCCTGTGGCTTATTTTTCAAATTGTCATGTTTCGTTTCTAAATGTCTGCGCAAGAGTGAAGGTTTCCTGTATTTGACATTGTGTTGTTATTTCGCTGAACACTAGATTTGTTTAATTTTTGGGGGGCAGAGAAACGAGGAGAGAAAAAAAACTCACCCAAATGTATAGCTCAGTTGGAAAATATAAATGCACTGTTTGAAAATGTGAAGATTTTTTAATGTTTTATTATGTTTTAAATGTGAATCACATTTTTATTTGGCGTACCCCTGGGGGTAAAAAAAAAATCTATCCACTATTCAATTTCAACAAAATGCCAAGCAACAGTAAGTCTTCTTCATTAAAAATTGTGTAGGTGGTAACAGAAATGAAAAAGCAGCCTTGTCATTACCTATGAGCCATGGGGTTTTGGATACCGTGATGGAAGCATTTTGAGTATAGTTTACTAAACAATAGGCTCCTGCTGGCATTTATTCATCCAGAACTGAACAATGTCCCATGTCAAAGCCCCACGTTATGAAAGCTCCGAGGCTATAACCATCACTCAGGGTATATTCAACAGGCGCTGGGGGTGTCAATTCCCCACGTTATGAGAGCTCCGAGGCTATAACCATCACTCAGSGTATATTCAACAGGCGCTGGGGGTGTCAATTCCCCACGTTATGAGAGCTCCGAGGCTATAACCATCARTCAGCCTATATTCAACAGGCGCTGGGGGTGTCAATTCTCCACGTTATGAGCGCTCCAAGGTTATAACCATCACTCAGCCTCATATATTAAACTTCTCATCATATACCAGAATGAAAATGAAAAGCACGCAATAAAAACCATCATTACAATCAAAACATTCCTTCGAAAAACAGAGGAGCAGGTGGCACACTACGAATCTTGAGAAAAAAAGAAAGCAGATGACCAACTCTGGCATCGCAAAGCATTAATCAAGGCCCTAGCCGGCCAGGAAATTAAATAAGGAGACAAAGAAATGGGCTGGGGAGGGGGGGGGGGCTTTTGACCCCATGATATTGAGAGACGGTGCACTTGGGCTGCGTTATTTCATAAATTCATCATTGGCATAAAGGTAATAGAGCTTCGGAGGGGGGCAGCTAATGCTAACGATCACCGACAGACAGCCCTCCCCCTGAACGAGATGAAAAGGTAGAGCCTTCATGACGTGAGATTATAAAAGGTAAAAATGTGCTGCTAATGAGTAATTAGGGTGTTCTGTTGGAGGGACAGGCTCAGAGCCAAAAGGCAGTAGTCTTTTGAGGACCTTGACACGGAGACGACAGTAATTGCGGCCGTCAGAACAACCATTGATTCTCATTTTGAAATAAAACCCGGCTCGACATCGCCAGGCAGCTCCTGACGGGCGTGGGCTGACAGGTACTGTCGGCTGTAGTGAGGAGGAATATAGGCCTACCAACAGTCCTAATTTTCGCCCCAGAACAGTCCAAATTGGCTGTGCTGTTATGCTCAGGGCATTTGTCCAGTGGGTTGGTATTTGAGCAAAGTTACTGGCTAGCTATAAACAACCTGCCCTTTATGATTCCTGTCCAGCTGATCAGTTTGTTTGGAGCAAGTAAGGACCTAATGATGAAGGGATAGAACAACATTAACAAACCTCTGTTGATGTAGGCTTACTTGACCTGAAATTATGAAGTTTCCTACCAACTACGCAAAGCCTAAAATAGATGACCTGGACTGTGACACGATGTGACAGGAGATATGACAGCTATGCCCAAGGTCATTGGCAGGACTAGGCTTTTGAAAACGTTATAGTACTGTAGGCTATATGATCTAAGAGGCTGAGCTCACTCAATGCTCAAATCAGTTTGAAGTGTTGAAACTGGAGGTAAGACCAACGGCGTCAACATGTGTCATTTGGGCCACACACAGTTAACATGGACGATGACATCAGCACTGAGAGAGTCCCTTCAGGCTTCACAAATCGCCAGGTCCGCCTCATTGGGCCCTCCTGTCAAAGCATGCTGGAAAAGGAATTAAAAGCATCTATTGACCAAATTGACTCGGCTGGCAGAAGGAAGTCTCACTGAATGTGTGGTGTACTTAGCGAGGGGGAACTGTTGCCAATATCTGCACTTAAGAACAGAATACTCAGGCTAGTTCCAGAGACACAGCGAGGGTCCTCCAGAAGCTTCATTTATTCTCAGCAGGAAACTGAGGCTGAAATGAGTTCTGCCGGAGACATAAATAGACTGTCAATATGAGAGGTCAGAATAAAAGCCCTTTTATTCCATCGCAGGCTAGATTTCCATGTCTTTATATTAGAGAGAGAACAGCAAATCAGAAATAGACATTAACTTTTTCTTGTCGTTATTATCTTAAACACAACAAATGTATGTGTTGTATGGCAGCTTTATTCACGTCCAATCCAAGCTTCAGTTTCCATACGACCGTATCACTAATGAAGTGATTAGATTGATGCAGCTATCTGGACAACTTCAACCATTGATTCCCTGTCGGTAATATTGACCCGTAATATTACATCAGACTGTGGTATTCCTTAGAAACATTGTTTTAACCTGAGATGGCCAATCACAGTAAAGATTATTCATGCGAAGAGCAGATCTCAATGCAACTTGGCATACCTTTATGAAGATACGTTATGCCCCATAGAAAACCACCAGGAGCAATGCCTCTAACTGGATAGGGGGATGTAGGCCTAAGCAGCATAGCCTAACTTGTGTTGCAACAATGTGTCATTGCAATTCAAATCTGGTAGAAAAGGCTGCTATTAACCCCATTTCTGACTGGTGAAAATAACCATGGAAAGTATTTGGAAAGGACATGGACACCAAGTCAGTTAAGAACAAATTCTTATTTACAATGACGGCCTACCCCAGCCAAAACCGGACGACGCTGGGCCAATTGCATGCCGCCTTATGGGACTCCCAATAACGGCCGGATGTGATACAGGCTGAATTCAAACCAGGGACTGTAGTGACGCTTCTTGCACTGAGATGCAGTGCCTTAGACCGCTACGCCACTCAGGAGCCCAATTGCCAATGGACATGAATCCCTGAGACCTGAAACTCAATGTAGGAAAGAACACAGCCACATCCCCCTCTACTATCTATGGCAGGGTTCCCCAACTGGCGGCTGGTGGTTTTATTTGGCCAGCCAAGTTTTCTGAGACTTCTTTATTTATGTATTTTCATTGTTGGACATAATAGACTGTAAAAACACCAGGAAATCAGCTCCAGGTGATTTTAATTAAACTTCTCTAGGGTACGGGGAAGCATTCGGAATTTTGGATGAAATGCATGCCCAATTTAAACTGCCTGCATCTCGGGCCCAGAATATATGATATGCATATAACTGGTAGATTTGGATAGAAAACACTAAAGTTTCCAAAACTGTTAAAATAGTGTCTGTGAGTATAACAGAACTGATTTGGCAGGCGAAAACCTGAGAAAAATCCATTCAGGAAGTAGTTTATTTTATGGTTTTGTAGTTTTCTATTCAATGCCAATACAGTATCCATTGACTTAGGAATCAAACTGCAGTTTCTATGCCTTCCACTAGATGTCAACAGTCTTCAGAAATTGTTTCAGGCTTGTATTCTGAAAAATGAAGAAGTAAGAGCAGTCACAATGAGTGTACCCTGCCGTGTCACAGAGCTTTTTCCTGCGCAAGACCGAGAGAGTGCGTTTGTTTACCTTTTAAATTGAAGACGTTATTGTCCGGTTGAAATATTATCGATTATTTAGGCTAAAAACAACCTGAGGTTTGAATATAAACATCGTTTGACATGTTTCTATGAACTTTACGGATACAATTTGGATTTTTTTGTCTTCCTGTTTTGACTGCGTTTGAGCCTGTGGATTACTGAAGAAAACGCGTGAACAAAACGGTTTTTGGGTATAAAGAGACTTTATCGAACAAAAAGAACATTTGAGTAAATGAATGTCTGCTGAGTTGAACCATATGAAGATCATCAAAGGTAAGGGATTCATTTTATCTCTATTTCTAAATTGTGTAACTGTTCTACCTGGCTGGCTAGTGTTTGTAATGATTTGTCTAGTGGGCTATGTTCTCAAATAATCGTAAGGTATGCTTTCGCCGTAAAGCATTTTTTAAATCTGACACCGTGGTTGGATTCACAAGCAGTTAATCTTTAAACCTATGTAAAATGTGTTTTGTTTTCTGAATTTTTATAATGAGTATTTCTGTATTTGAATTTGGCGGCCAGCGGTTTCAATGGCTGTTGAATAGTTAAGAAATCTATTCAAGTTTTACATGCATAATAGAGAGACACGTGATCGTATACAAATGTATGCAAGGTTTGGGCTTCTTGAGGTCAATTTGCTGTCTACTAATTATTTGTAATTATGTCCCCCCCCCCCCCCCCCCGACCATCCACTCAAAAGAAAAAAATCGGCCTGCGGCTAAATCTGGTTGGTGATCCCTGACCCATGGTATTCTCCTCAACCCCCACCACAACTCTCCCTCTCCCGGCAGACCCTGAGCTGAAGAGGTTAGGGCAGGCTAATGTTTACAATCTGTAATAATAACGCTGGGAACTGCCACTATAATCATCCTTGAACTAGGTTTAGCCTGGGCCTTATTGCAGGTATTACAGAGGTAATTCAAGCCACCGCTGAGAATCTTTAGATTTCATTTAAGCCTTTTTGGATGATGCTAGGCGCTGACAATGGCCGTCCATCTTTCTAAACAGTCCTTATCTGAACGGAGGATCCCACCCTCCGATTGTGCCGTTGATGGATAGCTCTCCCGTTTTTTTCCCTTCGCACTCCCCCTCTCCTTATTTCTCACTTCACATACTGTCTGAAGACTTTCCATTATCGCATAGTGAGAAGAGGCCACAGCGGATATAGTGGCTGTCCAGAAAAAAACTGGGGTCTATGAGAAGGCAAACGAGAGTAGACAAGACGTGCTCCCCAATCTAAAGTGGCTTCCTCTCTTTGTTTACTTTCCTTCTTCTGCACTGATATGAAAACAACTCACCCGAGTACTAGGCCTACTGAGTAACCTTCTTTCATCTGTCCAACTCTTTTAAAATTAGTATGAGGAGAATAGGACAGGTAGAGTGGGTAAACAGTATGAGACTGCAGGCAGGCCACTCAGAGAATATAATAAAATAAAGAATGTTCTAGTGTAACATACACCAGATAAGTGCAGTGAAAGGTGTTGTTTCACAGGGTCAGCCAGACTAGTACAGTGCCCCTCGAGAAAATTTGGGTTAAGTGCCTTGCTGAAAGGCACATGGACAGATTTTTCACCTTGTCTGCTCGGGCATTCGAACCAGCGGCCTTAAGGTTACTGGCCGAACGCTATAAGACCTAGACTACCTGCCCCCATAAAAATGGGGGCTTCTTCAATTGAAGACGCCTACTTGACAAATACTAAAAGAGCTAGTTTTCCAACTTGGAAGACACCTGATGCTCATGTGGGAGTCCCTCTTATGTCGGTAATGAGGCAGCCTTCATTGCAATATCTGAGAAAAACTGCCACACAACTTTCTTTTTTATGCTATATTAAAAAGACAAGCATTCATTGCCCAACTGCTTGGTGGAATCATGGATCTCTTTACAGGTCATAACTCAACTGAAGATATCTACATTCTCAGCCAAGCAAGGGTTGAGAGAAGGTAAAAAAAATAATATTAGGAGAGAACAGAGAGAGATAAAGAGAGATGGAGAGAGATAGAACCAGAGTGCGAACCAGAGAGAGAGAACCAGAGAGAGAGATACAGCGAGAGAGAGAAGTCTGGCAAAGTTTAGAGCTGCCACCCAGCCTCCCAGAAGGCGAAATTGCAGTCAGCTTATGAGTCAAACTCCACTCAACCTTTCGTTTCCTTGTCTCCTCACTCTCCCTTCAACACAGAGAAAAGTATGGGGCAGAACAAGAAAAAGGGAAAACAAGCTTAACTGCTTAGAAATTCAAGGTAAACAACTCCCGTGTCGGGTGGATTTGAACAAAGGCTGCAGTTTTTTCCGCACCCAGTCGCACTAGCCGAGAATGCTAAATTAGCCCCAAATAAATTAACACAATGAAAGGTATAAAAGACTCGCTCCAGGAAAATTTGGCCCTCGTCGGGAAAAAAACATGGTTCAGCGGGCCATTTAGCACATTCCCTCAATGATGAAGCCTATCAAAGCCTGGTATTAGCCCCTCAAAAGCTTGACAGAAGCCCAGAAGATTACTTTAATCTAATAAACAGAGAGTTAAGTGACAATCCCACTGTAAAGCTGAAGTGAATGAGCTGGTGATGAAACATCTTGCTTGCCGAACACAAAACCGAGCCACCGATAAGACCAGAAAACACCTCTTTAAGACGAAGACATATACAGTAAAAGCTCAAAAGGTTTGGACACACCTACTCATTCCAGGGATTTTCTATATTTGTATTATTTTCTACATTGTAGAATAATAGTGAAGACATCAAAACTATGAAATAACACATGGAATCATGTAGTAACCAAAAAAGTGTTAAACAAATCAAAATATATTTTATATTTGCGATTCTTCAAAGTAGCCACCCTTTGCCTTGACAGCTTTGCACACGCTTGGCATTCTCTCAACCAGCTTCATGAGGTAGTCAACTGGAATGCATTACAATTAACAGGTGTGCGTAGTTAAACATTTATTTGGTGGAATTTCTTTCCTTCTTAATGCGTTTGAGCCAATCAGTTGTGTTGTGACAAGGTAGGGGTGGTATACAGAAGATAGCCATATTTGGTAAAAGACCAAGTCCATATTATGGCAGGAACAGCTCAAATAAGCAAAGACAAATGACAGTCCATCATTACTTTAAGACATGAAGATCAGTCAATCCGGAAAACAAAGTCGCAAAAACCATCAAGCGCTATGATGAAACTGGCTCTCATGAGGACCGCCACAGGAAAGGAAGACCCAGAGTTAACTCTGCTGCAGAGGATAAGTTCATTAGAGTTAACTGCACCTCAGATTGGAGCACAAATAAATGCTTCACAGAGTTCAAGTAACAGACACATCAACTGTTCAGAGGAGACTGCGTAAATCAGGCCTTCATGGTCAAATTGCTGCAAAGAAACCACTACTAAAGGACACCAATAATAAGAAGAGACTTGCTTGGGCCAAGAAACACGAGCGATGGACATTAGACCGGTGGAAATCTGTCCTTTGGTCTGATGAGTCCAAATTTGAGAATTTTGGTTCCAACCGCAGAGTCTTTGTGAGACGCAGAGTAGGTGCATGGAGGTGGTGTGATGGTGTGGGGATGCTTTGATAGTGACACTGTCAGTGATTTATTTAGAATTCAAGGCACACCTAACCAGCATGGCTACAACAGCATTCTGCAGCGATACGCCATACCATCTGCTTTGCGCTTAATGGGACTATAATTTGTTTTTCAAAAGGACAATGACCAAAAACGCCTCCAAGCTGTGTAAGGGCTATTTGACCAAGAAGGAGAGTGATGGAGTGCTAGATCTGATGACCTGGCCTCTACAATCACCCAACTTCAACCCAATTTTTAAAATGTTTTTAAAATTATTTAACTAGGCAAGTCAGTTAGGATCATATTCTTATTTTACAGTGACGGCTTACCACCGCCATACCCTCCACTAACCCGAACAACGCTGAGCCAATTGTGCGCCGCCCTATGGGACTCCCGATCACGGCCAGTTGTGATACCCTGGTTTGATGCCTGGATGTCTGTAGTGGCGCCTCTAGCACTGAGATGCAGTGCCTTCGACTGCTGCGCCACTCTTGAGTCCTAAATTGAGATGGTGTGGGATGAGTTGGACTGCAGAGTGAGGGAAAAGCAGTCAACAAGTGCTCAGCATACGTGGGAACTCTTTCAAGACTGTTGGAATAGCATTCCTTGTGAAGCTGGTTGAGAGAATGCCAAGAGTGTGCAAAGCTGTCATCAAGGCAAAGGGTGGCTATTTGAAGAATCTCAAATATATTTTGATTTGTTTAACACTTTTTTGGTTACTACATAATTCCAAATGTGTTATTTCATAGTTGTGATGTCTATACTAATATTCTAAAATGTAGAATATAGTAAAAATAAAGAAAAACCCTTGAATGAGTAAGTGTGTCCAAACTTTTGACTCGTACTGTATAACAAACTCATTGTTTCCTTTTTATCAAGAGCTAACTATTAGCCTTAGGCCTCCAATGGACATTCGTCAAAGATGGCTTCGTAGATTCCTGATTTGGAACTCAAAGGGTTGAAGGGCATTGGCAATTAAGAATCTCATTAGCAATAGCCATAGCATGCTCTCTGCTCCTGTATTGTGGACTTCCAACACCCTCTAACATCATTAGCAGTCAATGCCAATCAGGAAGAAAAAAGAGGGGGGGTATTTGTAGTCCAGGTAGCAACCATGATTGTTTACCCAAATGCTCAAAAGCTTAAAAAAACGGATGGGAAATGTGTTTACTGACACAGCGTGGTACAGCACAGTCATTAAATAATTACGGCAAGCATCAATGCCTTAGGAATTAAAATAAAATAAACACTTTGGGCGTTAAAATAAACAGCCATGCTAATCCATCAGGCATCATCAGAGACCTCCTGTCATCTCGCACAGTATACCACCCGTCCGCAACTGTAATTAACTCATTTTGGTACGACATGACAGCAAACAAAAAATATTAAATGAAAAATGACAAACAAGACTTCGGGAAAAAAGTACAGGAAGTTGCTATGGAGACCAAAAGCATATCAGTGTTCTAATTTGGAGTGGGCCCAGCTAAATCATTGCCAGAGTTAACTAACCAAATCAGAGTTCTAGCTGTCGATGGCACATAATGAATCATGCTATCAGATGTGCTATGGCCGATTAAATGTTTGATAAACTATATTAAATCAAATCTCAAATAAAATAAATTTCCCACTAGTTTCAAATAAATGAGTTTAAATAAACCTCTCAGAATAGAGTATCATAGAGCCCGCTCAATTGACCAAGTATCATAGTGAGATTCACTGATTAGTTTATTAATTAATTTGACCATTATAAAAACAAGCACACATACAACTTGAAAAAGACATACAGTACCAGCCAAAAGTTTGGACACTCAAGGGGTTTTCTTTATTTTTACTATATTGTAGAATAATATTGAAGACATCAAAACTATGAAATAACACACATGGAATCATGAAGTAACCAAAGAAGTGTTAAACAAATCAAAATATATTATATTTGAGATTCTTCAAAGTAGCCACCCATTGTCTTGATGACAGCTTTGCACAAGCCTGGCATTCTCTCAACCAGCTTCACCTGGAATGCTTATCCAACATTCTTGAAGGAGTTCCCACATATGCTGAGCACTTGTTGGCTGCTTTTCCTTCACTCCGCGGTCCAAGTCATCCCAAACCATCTCAATTTGGTTGAGGTCGGGGGATTGTAGAGGCCAGGTCATCTGATGCAGCACTCCCATCACTCTCCTTCTTGGTAAAATAGCCTTCATACAACCTGGAGGTGTGTTGGGTCATTGTCCTGTTAAAAAACAATTGATAGTCCCACTAAGCCCAAACCAGATTGGATGCAGAATGCTGTGGTAGCCATTGGTTAAGTGTGCCTTGAATTCTAAATAAATCAGAGACAGTGTCACCAGCAAAGCGCCCCCACACCATAACACCACCTCCTCCATGATTTACGGCATCTCACAAAGTGGTTGGAACCAAACATCTCCAATTTGGACTCCAGACCAAAGGACTAATTTCCACCGGTCTAATGTCCATTGCTCGCGTTTCTTGGCCCAAGCAAGTCTCTTCTTCTTATTGGTTTCATTTAGTAGTGGTTTCTTTGCAGCAATTCAACCATGAAGGCCTGATTCACGCAGTCTCCTCTGAACAGTTGATGTTGAGATGTGTCTGTTACTTGAACTCTGTGAAGCATTTATTTGGGCTGCAATTTCGGAGGCTGGTAACTCTAATGAACTTATCCTCTACAGCAGAAGTAACTCTGGGTCTTCTATTCCTGTGGCGGTCCACGTGAGAGCCAGTTTCATCATAGCGCTTGATGGTTTTTGTGACTGCACTTGAAGAAATGTTGAAAGCTCTTGACATTTTCCGTAATAACTGACATTCATGTCTTAAAGTAATGATGGACTGTCGTTTCTTTGCTTATTTGAGCTGTTCTTGCCATAATATGGACTTGGCCTTTTACCAAATAGGGCTATCTTCTGTATACCACCCCTACTTTGTAACACAACCGATTGCCTCAAACGCATTAAGAAGGAAAGTTGTATGATGGCGTCGACAGAGACGATCGCCTCGCTTCGAGTTCTTAGGAAACTATGCAGTACTTTGTTTTTCATGTATTATTTCTTACATTGTTACCCCAGGAAATCTTAAGTCTTATTACATACAGCTGGGAAGAACTATTGGATATAAGAGCAAAGTCAACTTACCAACATTAGGACCAGGAATACGACTTTCCAGAAGTGGATCCTCTGTTCGGACCACCACCCAGGACAATGGATCTAATTCCAGTAGTCGACCCAAAACAACGGCGCCGCAGAAGGGGCAGAGGAACAGGTCAGCTGGTCAGGCTCCATGCACGTCGCCCACCGCTCCCAAGTATACTACTAGCCAATGCCCAGTCTCTTGACAACAAGGTAGATAATATTCGAGCAAGGGTTGCCTTCCAGAGAGACACCAGAGATTGTAACATTCTCTGTTTCACGGAAACATGGCTCACTTGGGATATGCTGTCGGAATCGGTTCAGCCACCGAGCTTCTCCATGCATCGCGCCGACAGAGATAAACACCTCTCTGGGAAGAGGAAAGGCAGGGGTGTATGCTTCATGATTAACGACTCATGGTGTAATCATAACATACAGGAACTCAAGCCCTTCTGCTCACCCGACCTAGAATTCCTTACAATCAAATGCCATCCATTTTACCTACCAAGAGAATAATTGTCAGTTATAGTCACAGCTGTGTACATTCCCCCTCAAGCAGACACCAAGACGGCCATCAAGGAACTTCACTGGACTATATGCAAACTGGAAACCATACATCCGGAGCCTGCATTTATTGTAGCTGGGGATTTTAACAAAGAAAATTTGAGAACAAGGCGACCTAAATTCTACCAGCATATTGATTGCACTAAGCGCATGGGCAACACCCTCGACCACTGCCACTCTAACTTCCACGATGCATATATGGCCCTCCCCCGCCCTTGCTTCGGCAAATTTGACCATGACGCCATCTTGCTCCTACCATCTTATAGGCAGAAACTCAAACAGGATGTACCAGTGGCGAGAACCATTCAACGCTGGAGATGTTGTACCCACTGTGACAATTAAAACCTATCCTAACCAGAAACCATGGATGGATGGCAGCATTCGTGCAAATCTGAAAGCACGATCCACCGCATTTAACCATGGAAAGAGGTCTGGGAATATGACTGAATATTAACAGTGTAGTTATTCCCTCCGCAAGGCAATAAAACAAGCGAAATGCCAGTACAGGGACAAGGTGGAGTTGCAATTCAACGGCTCAGACACGAGAAGTATGTGGCAGGGTCTACAGGAAATCACGGATGACAAAAAGAAAACCAGCCACGTCACGGACGTCACGCTTCCAGACAAACTAAACACCTTCTTTGCCCGCTTTGAGTATAATACAGTGCCACCGTCGCAGCCCGCTAATAAGGGCTGTGCCCCCCCCTCCTCCTCCTCCGTGGGTGATGTGAGTAAAACATTTAAATGTGTTAACCTTCGCAAGGCTGCTGGCCCAGACGGCATCCCTAGCCACGTCCTCAAAGCATGCGCAGACCAGATGGCTGGTGTGTTTATGGACATATTCAATCGCTCCCTATCCCAGTCTGCTGTCCCCACATGCTTCAAGATGGCTACCATTGTTCCTGTACCCAAGGCGGCAAAGATAACTGAAGTAAATGACTACCGCCCCGTAGCACTCACTTCTGTCATCATTAAGTGCTTTGATATACTAGTCAAGGATCATAATCACCTCCACCTTACCGGCCACCCTAGACCCACTTCAGTTTGCATACCTCCTCAACAGGTCCACAGACGACAATCGCCATCACACTGCAGACTGCCCTATCCCATCTGGACAAAAATAATACCTATGTAAGAATGCTGTTTATTGACTAGGCTCAGCATTCAACACCATAGTACCCTCCAAGCTCATCGTCAAGCTGGGGGTGCTAGGTCCCAACGCCGCCCTGTGCAATTGGGTCCTGGACTTTCTGACGGCCGCCCCCAGGTGGTGAAGGTATGGAACAACATCTCCACTTCGCTGACCCTCAACACAAGAGTGCATGCTCAGCCCCCTCCTATACTCCCTGTTCACCTACGATTGCGTGGCCATGCATGCCTCTAACTCATTCATCAAGTTTGCAGATGACAACAGTTGTAGGCTTGATTACCAACAACAACAAGACAGCCTACAGGGAGGAGGTGAGGGCACTCAGCGTGTGGTGTCAGGAAAACAACCTCTCATTCAACGTCAGCTAAACAAAAGAGATGATCGTGGACTTCAGGAAACAGCAGAGGGAGCACCCCCCTATGCACATCGAAGGGACAGCAGTGGAGGTGGAAAGTTTTAAGTTCCTCGGCGTACACATCACAGACAAACTGAAATGGTCCACCCACACAGACAGTGTGGTGAAGAAGGCGCAACAGCACCTCTTCAACCTCAGGAGGCCGAAGAAATTTGGCTTGTCACCTAAAACCCTGATAAACCTTTACAGATGCACAATCGGGAGGATCCTGTGTCACAGCCTGGTATGGCAACTGCACCACCCTTAACCGCAAGGCTCTCCAGAGGGTGGTGCGGTCTGCACAACACATCACCGGGGGCAAACTGCCTACCCTCCATGACACCTACAGCACCCGATGTCACAGGAAAGCCAAAAAGATCATTAAGGACATCAACCATCCGAGCCACTGCCTGTTCACACCGCAACCATCCAGAAGGCGAGGTCAGTACAGGTGCATCAAAGCTGGGACCGAGCGACTGAAAAACAGCTTCCATCTCAAGACCATCAGACTGCTAAACAGCCATCACTAACTCAGAGAGGCTGCTGCCTACATTGAGACCCAATCACTGGACACTAATAAATGGATTACTAGTTACTTTATACAATGCCACTCTAAATAATGCCACTTTAATAATGCTTACATATCTTACATACTCATATCACATGTATATACTGTATTTTATTCCATCTATTGCACCTTGCCTATGCCACTCGGGCCATCGCTCATCCATATACTTACATGTACATATTCTCAATCCCCCCTTTAGATTTGTGTGTATTAGGTAGTTGTTGGGGAATTGTTAGATTACTTATTAGATATTACTGCACTGTCGAAACTAGAAGCACAAGCATTTCTCTACACTCGCATTTAACATCTGCTAACCATGTGTATGTGACAAATAAAATGTTATTTGATTTGAGAAATTCCACAAATTCTATTTTAACAAAACACACATGTTAATTGAAATGCATTCCAAGTGACTTCCTCATGAAGCCGGTTGAGAAAATGCCAAGAGTGTGCAAAGCTGTCATCAATTTGAAAAATCTCAAATCTCAAATATATTTTGATTTGTTCAACACTTTTTTGGTTACTACATGATTCCGTGTGTCATTTCATAGTTTTGATGTCTTCACTATTATTCTACAATGTAGAAAATAGTACAAATAAAAACCCTTGAATGAGTAACAATTTTATTATTGCAGTTACATCGTAGCAGAAAAAAAGTAAATTGAGCGGCCTCCAACCCCTTATAGACACCTTATCTAGATTAACTCTGTTGGCGGCTGGCAGGCTAAACATGTACCAACCTTACCTGATATTTAATGAAATGTAGGCCTGGGTCTATACATCCTTGCTGAAAGGTAACCAAAGGTGCAATTAAGACCAAAGTGCATACTGTCTGATACGCCTGCCTCTCCGACGCGCAGATGTGCTACAGTCAATGCAATGATTCTGGCGCAATCCTCCCATTATCGCTGCTCGTCTGTTTTCTCCTCTCCCTCTATATCCCAGCACCATGGTTTGTCTAAGTGCCTCACCTATCAATCATCTTTATGCTGCACTGAGAAGATTCATTATACCTAGAAGACAGTCGAAGATGAGATTCACTAACTCCAAATTAATGATTTGGGGTAAAAACACGTAGGCAAAAACACTACAGGATGGCTGCCACGCACAAGTACTGTACATGTAGCCAAACACGACGGGAGGATCAATCAGGCTAATGGTGCCTTTCAGAGACAAGTGTAGGTAACCAGGGCTAACATGCACCAGTGGCTAGATTGCATGTAAAGATGGAACAAACAGAGGACTATTACATGATAAACAGAGCTGGCAACATGCACCATGGCATGGTTGCCCCCCTCACTTTTTTCTCTCCCTCTCTCTCCCTCTTGCTCTGTCTGTCTCTTTCGCTCTAGCTCTGTCTCTCGCCTATTAGAATTTATGTTCCAGAAACATTTTGGGGCCAGGAGCCATTTGGAGCTGAAATAAATGTTGGCGAAAAACGAGCAGAGCAAAAGGCGACATTACCTCATGGGGAAGGAAAAGAGGCACATAGAATGAGAAACAATCTCCTTCAGCCAACTTTCACACAGTAAACAGGGTGGAGAAAAGGAAGAAAATACTAGAGGACTTACCACACAATTGGCCAACCTTTCTTTGTGAGGTATAGAAGGTTCGATATATCTAACAAGCAAGCGAGTTATGAGTTTACTTAGGGCTTGGCGATATGGCCTAAAAATCATACCTCATTTTCTTTTTTTCTTTTTTTTTACGTATGGGTGATTCACATCTTTTAAAAAATGTATTTCACCTTTATTTAACCAGGTAGGCCAGTTGAGAACAAGTTCTCATTTACAACTGCGACCTGGCCAAGATAAAGCAAAACAGTGCGACAAAAACAACACAGAGTTACACATGGGAAAAACAAACGTACAGTCAATCACACAATAGAAAAATCTGTATACAGTGTGTGCAAATGAAGTAAGGAGGTAAGGCAATAAATAGGCCAACAGTTGAAGTCATTACAATTTAGCAATTGACACTGGAGTGATATATGTGCAGATGAGGATGGGCAAGTAGAAATACTGGTGTACAAAAGAGCAGAAAAACAAATATGGGGATGAGATAGGTAGTTGGATGGATGGGCTATTTACAGATGGGTTGTGTACAGCTGCAGCGATCGGTAAGCTGCTCTTACAACTGATGCTTAAAGTTAGTGAGGGAGATATGTCTCCAACTTCAGTGATTTTTGCAATTCGTTCCAGTCATTGGCAACAGAGAACTGGAAGGAAAGGCGGCCAAAGAGGTGTTGGCTTTGGGGATGACCAGTGGGGCTTTGGTGACAAAACGGATGGCACTGTAATAAACTGCATCCAATTTGCTGAGTAGAGTGTTGGAGGCTATTTTGTAAATGACATCGCCGAAGTCAAGGATCGGTAGGATAGTCAGTTTTACGAGGGTAAGTTTGGCAACATGAGTGAAGGAGGCTTTGTTGCGGAATAGGAAGCCGATTCTAGATTTAACTTTGGATTGGAGATGCTTAATGTGAGTATGGAAGGAGAGAAAATCTACAACATGTTCTCTAAATACGCTTTGTTGTACAGTTAAAGGTAAAATACACTACATTTCAAACAGTCAGGAATAATCTAATGAATTCAGGGCTTGTGAAATTATACCTAGGCTAAATATAAGCCTTCCACAATCATAAGACACAATAATAATGTAATTATTTTATAAAAATAAATCTTTTTTAGTTTGTTAACATTTACACATTTAACTAGAACCATGCAAAATGCACATTCACTAATAATGACCTAGTTCTTGTAGCAGGCATTATAGAAAATTAACAAAAATGACCTAGTTCTTGTAGCAGGCGTTACAGAACATGAACAATCTCTCAAGCACCAACTCAAGTTTTAGGTAGTAGCCAGCTAATTTTTATATACACTGAACAAAAATATAAATGCAACAATTTAAAAGATTTTACTGTGTTACAGTTCATAGAAGGATATCAGGCCCTAATCTATGGATATCACATGACTGGGCATGGGCCCAACCACTTGAGAACCAGGTCCACCCACTGAGGAGCCAGGCCACGTCAATGAGAATTAGTTTTTCCCCAACAAAGAGCATTATTACAGATAGAAATTCTCCTCAGCACCCACCCCCGCTCCCTCCCTCCCCTCCCCCTCAAACAATACCGCAGGTGAAGAAGCCAGATGTGGAGGTCTTGGGCTGGTTACACGTGGTCTGCAGTTGAGGCTGGTTGGATATACTGCCAAATTCTCTAAAACGACGGAGGTGGCTTATGGTCGAGAAATGATCATTACATTCTCTGGCAACAGCTCTGTTGGATATTCCTGCAGTCAACATGAATGGCTGGGCTCCCTGCTTGTGCCATCAAACCCCTGCAACTTAACCAGGCGGGCTGCTGCGTTCTGGATATCAACCTTCCCAAGTTCTCTTCTGTCACCCCGCTCCTCCGCACACTCCGCTGGCTTCCAGTCGAAGCTCGCATCCACTACAAGACCATGGTTCTTATCTATGTAGCAGCAAGACGAACTGCCCGGCCCTACCTTCGGGCTATGCTCAAACCCTACACCCCAACCCTAGCATTCCATTCTGCCCCCTCAGGGCAGCTCCCACTCAGCCCAGTCCAAGCTCTTCTCTGTCCTGGCACCACAATGGTGGAACCAGCTTCCCCCTGATGCTAGGACAGATGAGTCCCTGCACATCTTCAAACATCTTCCCTACCTCTTCAAACAGTATCGTAAATAATCCTCCTCACCTCGACCCCCGCCCCCTTTAACCAGCACTTAAACTTGACCCCCCTCCACCCCACTCTCCCTTCTAGCTCTGACTTTACTGATAGCTACTTTATTGAGGAAACATTTTCTTTCTATGCCTGTGATATGTGGTTGTTCCCTCCTAGCTATCTTAAGATGAATGCACTCACTGTAAGTTGCTCTGGATAAGAGCGTCTGCTAAATGACTCAAATGTCAAATCTAAATAATCTTGGCAAAGGACAAATGCTGACTAACAGGGATGTAAAGAAATCTGTGTACAAAATTTGAGAGAAAGCTTTTTGTGAGTATGGAACATTTCTAGGATCTTTTATTTCAGCTCATGAAAAATGGGACCAACACTTTACATGTTGCGTTTATATTTTTGTTGAGTATATTTAAAATCTAGAAAGCTAGCAAATAGATCCAAGTTAACATGGTAGAACAGTTGAATTGTTATGAACACACCCTTCTGTCAGTCTCCAAATGAACAGAATGACAGCCTGTCGGCTTTCTTCAGATATTGAAATCAAGTGGCCTATTTTACTTCTATATAATTGTTTTGTATACTCACTTACAAAACACAGATTAGACAGCTAGTATAACAGTCTGTGGCTAAAATGCTGTTAACGGTACGACAATGGAGCACGCGACAAACTGAGCATTAATTTTCCAGAATCTATGTTCATTGACTCCTGTTTTAGTAGTGTCTGCTCTTCGCAAAATGTGAGGAGTTGAGACATGAAAAAGGGTATCGCTATAAAGGTTATCTTCTCCTCTATTACAGTAAAATAATGTCTCAATGTGTTTGTGTCCATATGACCCATTCTGTTGGACCAAACCTCAAACGCAAAGAGCGAGTTGAAAACACTTGTCAAAAAGGAAGAAGTGATCTTTCATGTTTGTTGTTCTGAGTGGCAGGGGGAGGAGCTTGTTGTCTGTGTGTGTAAATGGAAAGGTGCACAGTCACAGCAAAAAGAGTGGAGGAGACCTGAAAGACGACATGAGAACATGCAGACAAATTATTATTTTTTATTTTTTATAACCTCAAATCTTGCGATACAGGCATTTTGAATATTGTGCTAAAACACATTTGAATTAGGGATTTTTGGTTCCAACCGCAGAGTCTTTGTGAGACGCAGAGTAGGTGGAAGGATGATCTCTGCATGTGTGGTTCCCACTGTGAAGCATGGAGGAGGTGGTGTGATGGTGTGGGGGTGCTTTGCTGGTGACTGTCAGTGATTTATTTAGAATTCAAGGGACACTTAACCAGCATGATTACCACAGCATTCTGCAGCAATACGCCATCCAATCTGGTTTGCGCTTAGTGGGACTAAAATGTTTTTTCAACAGGACAATGACCCAAACACACCTCCAGGCAGTGTAAGGGCTATTTGACCAAAAAGGAGAGTGATGCATCAGATGACCTGGCCTCCACAATCACCCGATTGAGATGGTTCGGGATAAGTTGGACCACAGAGTGAAGGAAAAGTGGCCAACAAGTGCTCAGGATATGTTGGAAAAGCATTCCTCATGAAGCTGGTTGAGAGAATGCCTAGAGTGTGCAAAGCTGTCATCAAGGCTACTTTGAAGATTTGTTTAACAATTTGTTTGGTTACTACATAATTCCATATGCGTTATTTCATAGTTTTGACATCTTCACTATTATTCTACAATGTAGAAAATAGTACAAATAAAGAAAAACCCAACTTGCATTGGGGTGCCCAAACTTGAAGCAGCAGCCGCAGCACAATCAAACAGAAATGGACAGCTCATGGTGCTGAAAGTAGGCAAACTAATTTCAACCATCTTCATTTTAATTAGACTTTACTAAAAACAAGAGGGCCTTGTGTTGGAGCATATTTCTTCCTATTTAAGAAAAAATAGATTTTGTCTGTCAAACAGGTAGGCCTATAGGCTGATATATCCATAGATTTATCAGTCAATTCTTCCACCCACCATGCACTCTTTAAATAGCCTCGCCTACCTCCGTGTCAGTGAAGGGCTGTTAAGTGAAACCCAAAACTAGTATTGAGGAGGTATGAGAGGGTATACCATAGGTCTACCTTTTATTAAAGAAAATGGCAAAAAAACACAGGTCTACCCCTTGTTAGCTTTAGAAAAAAAATAAACCGATCCCATTATATAAAGTGATCTATAACAGCACTTTGGTCCGCAATGCTTTATGCTAGAAACAAGCTGTAAAATTTGCAGTAAAGACTTGACTACGATGTATATGGGGACATTCAGCAGCTGGGCTACAACCGGAGACAAAAAATGTACTTTGCTCGGGAAGTAATCTAATTCTGTCACTATCAATTGATTAAACTATTCACTTTTTGTACCATAGAAGATGTTTAAACTCAGACAGCTTTTAGGGAAACACTTGTGGCCTTCTCTCGGTGGGTTAAGCCACGGAAGAAGAGTAGCCAGCAGTTAAAGCTTACATTTTTTCTGCATTGGTAGGACTACTCTGTCTGGGGTGGAAAGGTAGGCCTATATTTGGAATGTACCATGCTCAGTCAGATTCCTAATGACGTCTCAGATTTAATTATTTGCAAACAGGAACAGTTTCGTTGCAACCAAGACACTGATTTGCCATTTGAGAAATATGTTAAGATCAACACAGGCCTATCTCTCTGGCCATTCTAAGCCTGTAATTTCTGTAATTTGTGTGGTATTAAAAAATATTCTAATATGTAAAATTATGTATAATTGCATGACATTTTTATAAAAGGCTATATTTTCTCTGACCTGAAAATACAATATGAGATTCATGCAATGCTTTTACTAGAAAGGAGATCTTTCCACTCCTACTCTTGTCCACGGTGGTCTGCAAACCCAAAAGCTTCTGGCCCCCAGCCCTGTGCGCTATTAAAATTCCTGCGTTGCCATGTAATGCTTAAAGGATGAAGAACAGTTTCTAAAATGACATATCTAAGGCTCTGGTCAGTCCAGGAAGTGAGGGTAAATGGTTGACATGTTCTCTACTATCCACTTCGCTTTAATTATTATTTTGGGTATATGGGAGGGTCACTTGTTTTTTTCAAGTGTTCAGGTAGGGTTTAGGCAAAATATTTTTGGCTGAAGGGGCCATCCATTTGAATTTCAGAGAGGTCCGATTTTGTCCGTGTAATTATTTTTAAAATTTAACTTGGCAAGTCAATTAAGAAGAAATTCTTATTTACAATGACGGCCTAGGATCAGTGGGTTAACTGCCTTGTTCAGGGGCAGAACGACAGATTTTTAGCTTGTCAGCTCGGGGATTCAATCTAGCAACTTTTTGGTTACTGGCCCAACGCTTTAACCACTAGGCAACCTGCCGCCCCATGTAACTCTTACTATAAATAACATTCACTCCCTTAACCGAATTAATTCGATTTTTCGCCCAGCCCTAAATATACTATAGCCTTTATATACAAAATGTAAAAGTGACATTCACATGTGTAACTTGTTACATCCTGTGACCAACTGACTGTTAAAAGCTAGGCCTAGTTGGTGTCAAAAGGTTATAGGATTAACATGTTTTTCCATTCTGGGCAGACTTTCTACTTTGGTACTAATAACATCATCATGATTCTATGCCAATTGTGGACCATTAGAAAAATCCCAAATGGGACCACTGTATGACTACAACCAGGTGGCAACTAATTCGGGAAGCACACATTTCCTTTGTGGACATTTTTTATTTTATCAAAAATATGGAGATGAAATGTAGACACTTTCAGACAGATTTTCTATGAGGAATGAAATACTGTTCTTGGACAGCCCAGCATTATGTGAATGCCTCGAGAAAAAATCTGCTGTACCGTATTTTAAAGTTCTCTTTGCCTTCTACCCAGGAAGCTTGAGTTCACACGGTGACCATGAAAAGCTTGAAGCTTCTACAATAGCACTGCTCATGACTTTGATTGAAAAAAACAGCAAGAGAAACGTCTCAAAGTGGGATATCAGAAAATTCAACGTTAGAAGAGTCAGACATTTTTTTAAATGCGTAGAGGAAAAGCATATGCCTAATATTTGTATTTTCCTTAAATGATGTAGCCTAATTAGAAAGCTGTGCTACATTAACGATTTTGTTACAGTGCCTTCAGAATGTATTCATACCCCTTGACTTATTCGACATTTTGGTGTTACAGCCTGAATTAAAAATGGATTAAATATTATTATTTTTTATTCTCAACCATCTACAGACATATCCGTTCATTCAATGTACACTGATGTGAAAGAAGTGGAAAGGTAAAAACAAATCCCCAATGGGTGTCAAGCTGAAAACGGGGTTATTGGTTGCACCAAAAGCTTTATTTAAAATGGTTGCTGTCAAAAATATGTTTTAGCATAGTTCTGCTGTTTAACATGACGTGTTATTGAGCACAAGATCTTTGAGGCTTGGAGAAGGTGGCAGTGAAGTTGCCTGTTGAGCCGACACTTTGATACAGAGCTGAACAAGCTGAAGATGTTGTGAGAAAGGAAAGAAAAAAAATACATACTTATTCACAACCTTCAAAAGCAGTAACTTAACGAGTAAATTCTAGCCATGCTCGTGTGCAAGAAAGTAATATTGATATAAAATGTCTTAATTAGTTGATCACGACAAAAACAACACCCACACGCTGGTTGGTGTCACAAAGCATGTTGTCTTTAAAACGTTTGTTACCGAAATACCTTTCATTCACTAAAAGCAAAGTAAACAAACCAACCACAGGTTTACAGCTAAGTGCTTTTTTTCTCCTTTGATCCCGTTACCGCATCGTAATATGACACTTGCAACCGTCGGCCGAAAGTCAGAGCGGCACAATGGTTCATCGATGATTGACCCTTTTAGCCATGCTAATTAATAAATGGCAGGCATTAGCTGCAGCTCGGAGTCGATTGTGTTTCCAAGTCAATCACTCCACCTGCTGTGCAGTGTACAGCAGGCTCCAGAGTCCTGGCGCTAGCGCTAATGGGCCTAGCCTCTAGTTACTGACTCATAATCCTATCAATAATAAAACAAGCCAGGCGTCTGAGGGAACACACCCTTCCCTCTTTCACTTTCCATTTTGGATGAGAGCTTTTCGCTGTCATTGTTGCTGCACCTCTTGGCCCCTTCTCTTTTGCAATCGCTTTCTTAGAACTCTTCAAAAAGGTGTTTCTTCAAAGCTCTTTGGTTTTCCAGAGGGATATTGTTGTGTTCCCATCATTTTCTGATGCTAATGGAACGGTATGACAGAAAGCACCAATAAAGCAATGTACTGTTGTTTGTGTTGTCTGTTCGGCTGTAGATCAAGGTAAAGGGAGAACACAGCACTGAAAAGTGCCTTGAAACATTGAAGCTTCTAATAAAGATAAAGCCCTCGTGACAGGTACATTACATGTGATGATAGCAGATTATCTCTCTGGGAAAAATCTTTCTAAAACTAGCCTATACTACCAAACTGTACTCGACATGTCAGGCTCTTTTCAAATGGACCCTATGAGCGAACAGTTGCACGCACTGACACCGCTGCCACCAAAAGAAGCTCAGTCAAAAGCACAAACACTTTTATGGCCTCCCCATTTCATGAACAGCTCTTTGAAACATGCCACTGTGCTCCCCTACATGGGTAATACGTCTCCTTTTGCCGCCCATCTCCTCCCCGAATGAAAGCAATCACACTTTCTGCGACGAATCAGCATGTGAATCGCTCTTTGTTACCACAGTTGAGACAGAGGAGACTGCGATGAGCACAATGGAAGTCAAATGCCTTGTGCCCCATTGAGACGAAACGCTGCCGCTATCAGCCCCTGCCATTGTCGAGCCTGCATCCCAAAACACTAGGAGTCATTATGGGGCTAGTGGAGGCCTAATAGACTGACTGACGGATATTAACTTTGAAAGACCTGGGGGATATCAAAGGGATGACAGCACAATACAGCAAGTCTGAAAGTATTTTAAGGGTATGGGGTGTATACTCACTGCAATGCTCCCTTTATGCTACAACGTGGTTGTTATTGCGGAGTGGTGGATGGTACTGTAAGCGAGGGAGGGCAAAAGTTTGTTGTGCTGGTCTTTGCAAGACTCTTCTGGAGATAGGAGGCAGGTAAACAGTACAGTGACTCGCACAATTTGGACGGAGTGGTGAACTGTGGGGAGATCAAAGTGGAAAAACAGCAGATGGGCTGTTACAGTACCATCATACTTCAATGCTTCTAAGACTCCTCCTGTATGTATAAAAGGTAAAACAGATTTTATTTTACCTTTATTTAACTAGGCAAGTCAGTTAAGAACAAATTCTTATTCTCAATGACAGCCTAAGAACAGTGGGTTAACTGCCTTGTTCAGGGGCCTTTTATTTAGTTTTTTACCTCGTCAGCTTGGGGATTCGATCTTGCAAACTTTCGGTTACAAGTCCAACACTCTAACCACTAGGCTACCTGCCACCATCTTCAGAGTCAAGAACATAGCAGGGTCACATAATCGTAGGAGAAACACTGTAGGTTGGGTTCAAAGGTTTAAGAATATTTCATAATTCCGCTTAGTGTTCCTTTTGTTAATATTTAATGAGTGTTAAAATTATAATGTAAAATAGAAACATTCCTGGTAATCAAAGACAACATTTTCTTCAAGTAGTCAAAGTAGGCTAACTCATGGCATGAAATGTTAGTTCTAACCAAAACTAATACCAGCTCGCACACAGGAAGTGACACGTCCGGCTAAACTAGCAGGTGGGGCCTGACAGTTACAGTAGCATTCTAGCCGCAGTCTCTGAACATCAGCATTGCCAGACATGGCAGAGAGTATGATTAGCATGAGCGCCCACACTCTTAAAAACAGCCCAATTGAAGCAGACTGTTGTGCGTCGGGGAGTGCCCGGGCTCCATCTGTGAGAGGCAATGAAGCTGCACGGCGCAGCCATAGGGAGAAACTCCACTGGCTGTTGGGTAGGTAGTGTAACGGTGTCATCGGTGACCGAGTTCCCTCTCCTGTTGCTGTTTTCCATGCTAATGGCTCCGCAAACAGAAGGGCCAGTGCCTTGTCAACGCAAGGCAGGCTGTCATCCGGGGAATGGAATTTATGCCCCCGGTATCCCTCTTTAATGGCCCTTGTGCTTGACAGCACTCTATTAAGCGCTCGACAGAGGGCCCCGAGTGCGGCCTTAGTTGCCATCACATGCTCGCTTTAACCTCAGCTATATTGCACCTGACGCAGACAGGCAAATGCTAGAGGGTGCGGCACTGTCAATACGACCAGACGTGTGGTTGCCAACGGTGGAAAGAAAAGTGACAGGTCAGTCTTCATCTCACATCCAACAGGTCCCCCTGGCTCTGACCAAGATTCTCTGCTACCGGCTTGCCCCCACCAAAAACAACAACAAAAAATCGATGAAGGTATTGTGGAAGTCTTGTTTTCTCAAATGCACTGTCAGGACTGCTTAATTAGACATGATTGACACCTCATGTTATGTTTCAGAAGGGATGTAAAATGAATCCGACAGAGTATAATTTCAAGATTCTGTTTAAAAAATATGGCAATCAAAGTTGTCAGTGACTACAGTGGGAGATAAAACAAATAATTGGAGGATGTGTCAGTGGGAGTGGGGACTGCCATTAAAAAGTCAAATACCACGGCCCTGAGCCTGAACTGACAGTGTGATGATAAATTGTCACACTAACTAACCAGATTCAGCTTTACAGTCACATTTTTTTACAGAGCAAACCGTGCTGTCGTTGGTGTTTATATAAAAATTGCGGTGGCACTGTTTTTCCTCGAGCAGTCTCATTCGGTGCACATCAGATACCCTCTCCTCTTTCACTTGGGTAAACAATGTGAGAGAATGGCGGTGAGAGCCTTTGGGGGGACGGCGTAGTTCAAAGCCATTATGAAAGTTTAATCAACACGAGCAGGAAGCTGTAGTTAGTCCCAGCATAAAGGGGCTCAGGCCACCAACAGGAAGCTTGGCAAGAGGTCTCCTATCAAATGTATCAGTCATTAGAATGGCTAACAACAAACAATGGCCAATGCAGGAAGCCGGGGCTGTAAAGGACTGCACGATGGCGCCAACAGAGATGGTCACCTTGTTCAGGTCCTTAGGAAACTATGCAGTAATTTGTTTTTTTATGTATTATTTCTTACATTGTTAGCCCAGGAAATCTCAAGTGTTATTACATACAACCGGGAAGAACTATTGGATATAAAAGCGATGACAACTAACCACCATTATGACCAGGAATACGTCTTTCCTGAAGCGGATCCTTTATTCGGACCTCCACCCTGGACATGGGATCTTATCCCAGAGGCCGACCCAAAACAACGCGGTTCCCGCAGGAGAGGCAGACGGAGCAGCTTACTGGTCAGACTTAGAAGGCGAGCACACCATAAGCCACTTCCGAGCATATTACTCGCCAATGTCCAATCTCTAGACAACAAGTTGGACGAAATTAGGGCACGAGAGAGACACAGAGACTAACATTCTCTGTTTCACGGAAACATGGCTCACTCAAGATATGTTGTCAGAGTCGGAACAGCCACCTGGTTTCTTCACACATCGCACTGACGGAAACAAACAACTCTCTGGTAAGAAGAAGGGCGGGGGTGTATGCCTTATGATTAACAACACATGGTGTGATCATAACAACATACTGGAACGTAAGTCCTTTTGTTCACCTGACCTAGAATTCCTTACAATCAAATGCCAACAGCATTATCTACCAAGAGAAATCTATTTGATTATAGTCACAGCTGTGTATTTCCAGCCCCCCCCCCCCCAAAAAAAGCAGATACCGACGGCCCTGAAAGAACTTCACTAGACTCTATGTAAACTGGAAACCATATATCCTGAGTCTGCATTTATTGTAGCTGGGGATTTTAACAAAGCTAGTCAGAACAAGGCTTCCTAAATTCTATCAGCATATTGAATGCGCGACACGGGCTGGTAGCAACCTCGACCATTGCTACTCTAACTTCCGCGATGCATACAAAGCCCTCCACCGCCCTATCTTCGGAAAATCTGACCATGACTCAATTTTGTTGTTCCCAGCCTACAGACAGAAACTAAAACAGGAAACACCCGTGCTCAGGTCTATCCAACACAGGTCTGACCAATCGGATTCCACGCTTCAAGATTTCTTCGATCATGTGGACTGGGATATGTTCCGGGTAGCCTAAGACAATAACATTGATGTATTCGCTGACTCTGTGAAAGAGTTTATTAGGAAGTGCATCGGTGATGTTGTACCCACTGTGACTATTAAAACCTTCCCTACCCAGAAACCGTGGATGGATGGCAGCATTCGCGCAAAAGTGAAAACGCAAACCAGTGAAGCTATTCCCTCCGCAAGGTAATCAAACAAGGAAAGTGGCAGTATACAGACAAAGTATAGCCGCAATTCAACTGCCCAAACACAAAATGTATGTGGCAGGGTCTACAGTCAATCATTGATTACAAAAAGATGTCCCGTCGCGGACATCGACGTCTAGCTCCCAGACAAATTAAACAACTTCTTTGCTCGCTTTGAGGACAATACAGTGCCACTGACACGACCCGCTACCAAAGCCTGTGGGCTCTCCTTCACCGTGGCCAATGTGAGTAAAACATTTAAACATGTTAACTCTCGCAAGGCTGCAGGCCCAGATGGCATCCCTAGCCGCATCCTCAGAGCATGCGCAGACCAGCTGGCTGGTGTGTTTATGGACATATTCAAAGAATCCCTATCCCAGTCTGCGGTACCAACATGCTTCAAGATGGCCACCATTGTTTCTGTTCACAAGAAAGCTAAGGTAACTGAACTAAATAACTATTGCCCCATAGCACTCACTTCTGTCATCATATTACCTCCACCCTAGCTGATAGGTCCTCAGACGACGTAATCGCCATCACACTGCCCTATCCCATCTGGACAAGAGGAATACCTATGTAAGAATGCTGTTCATCGACTACAGCTCAGAATTTAACACCATAGTACCCTCCAAACTCATCATTAAGCTCGAGACCCTGGATCTCGACCCCGCCCTGTGCAACTGGATCTTGGACTTTGACTGGCCACCCCCAGGTGGTGAGGGTAGGAAACAGCATCTCCACCCCGCTGATCTTCAACACTGGGGCCCCACAAGGGTGCGTGCTCAGCCCTCTCCTGTACTCCCTGTTCACCCATGACTGCGTGGCCATGTACGCCTCCAACTCAAATCATCAAGTTTGCAGACGACACTACAGTGGTAGGCTTGATTACCAACAATGATGAGACGGCCTACAGGGAGGTGGTGAGGGCCCTGGGAGTGTGATGTCAGGAAAATAACCTCTCACTCAACGTCAACAAAAGGAGATGATCGTGAACTTCAGGAAACAGTAGAGGGAGCATCCCCCCGATCCACATCCACTGGACAGTAGTGGAGAAGGTGGAAAGTTAAGTTCCTTGGCGTATACATGACAGACAAACTAAAACGGTCCACCCAAACAGACAGCGTGGTGAAGAAAGCGCAACAGCGCCTCTTCAACCTCAGGAGGCTGAATAAATTTGACTTGTCACCTAAAACACACCAACTTTTACAGATGCACAATCAAGAGCATCCTGTCGGGCTGTATCACCGCTTGGTATGGCAACTGCTCCGTCCTCAACCGCAAGGCTCTCCAGGACACCTACAGCACCCGATGTCACAGGAAGGGACAAAAAAGATCCTCAAGGACAAAAAAGACTGAAAAACAGCCATCACTAACAGAGTGTCTGCTGCCAACATACAGACTCAAATATCTTGCCACTTTAATACATTTAATAAATGGATTTAATAACGGTAGCACCAGTCACTTTAAATAACGCCACTTTAATAATGTCTACATATCCTACATTACTCATCTCATATGTATATACTGTATTCTAAACCATCTTGCCTATGCCGCACAGCCATCGCTCATCCATATATTTAGATATACATATTCTTATTCATCCCTTTACATTTGTGTGTATAAGGTAGTCATGAATTTGTTAGATTACTTGTTAGATATTACTACACTGTCAGAACTAGAAGCACAATGTAACGCTCTAGGTGTCGAGGTGTTTGTGGAATCAGACGCAGGAACAGCAGAGCTTCAATAGGTTGAGTTTAATTCCCAACTCGTACACAAACAATGTCCAAACCGGACTACTGGGTGTCAAATAAACACCTGTCTTCCAACATGAAGACAAAACCAGTACACACACACGAACCACTCCCGAAATCCAAAGAAACAGACGAACAATCCCGCACAAAGAAGCAGACAGGCTGGCTGACTAATAAAGCCACCCTGATTGCTAATTCCCTCAAACCAGGTGATAACCATAAACACATAAGGAGGGGGAGGAAAAAGAGTCAGTAGCAGCTAGTAGGCCGGTGACGACGACCGCCGAGCGCCACCCGAACGGGAAGGAGAGCCTGCCTCGGTTGAAGTCGTGACACACAAGCATTTCTCTACACTCGCATTAACATCTGCTAACATGTGTATGTGACCAATACAATTTGATTTGATTTGAATTAAATGATGTACCCCATCTTAGCTGTCCCACAGGAGAGGCTAAGGGGAGCCCTGGGCGTCTGGACATTTACGTGGATTTTTTTTAAATAGAATTCAACAATACAGAAGAGAAACAAGTGAAAGAAGGAAGAAATGACAGTTGATAACGCCAGAAATACCTCCAATGGTGATTAATTGTGGTTCCATTCATGACCTTAAGAATAAGAAAAAATATATATTTTAAGTTTGCCTCAGTATCACAATATGGAATTAAAACCAAGGCTGTGGGGAATTGTCGTTTGTCAGTCAATAACAAAGATAATCTGTTAGGCCCTATATGAGTTGTGAATTGTGACAGTTAGGTCTCCTGTGACATTTATCCTAAACCCCTAATTTTAGACTGTCAATATTGCCACCAAGGGTGTATGAAATGCATTGAATAGTTACATTTGCCATCTGTGTCCTATAAATGTGAATTCTGTGAGACAAATGCCTCTTGGGATGGTAAAGTGTCTGGCCTAAGGGGTAACTCCCACACTGGGTGACAAAGATAGGTTTCTAGGAAGTAAATGCACCAGGAGGAGAAAACAGGTCAGAAATTGTGAGGTCAGACATTTTCACAACACCGCGCCAGAGGCTGCAGGGTGTTATTGAGAAAGGTTACAGAGGAGACATTCTGTGCATTATGGGATTACAGTTACACATGACAACCTGGTGGATGGTGTCAGCACCACAAAATAAGAAAAATCTGTTACTTATACAACCATTTCAGAATGAGCTGGGGGCTGGGGGACGTGAGTGAACGTGGCTGAGCATAGCATGATGAATGATGTTATCACGCATTTCCTCTCACTAGTTAAGTAGTCCCCAGTCACAGCCTTTTTCTGGGACAGTGGCTAATTAGTCTAAAAGTTATGTCTGCCACCACCATAAAAGCAGAGGCTATTTACCAGGACAAAGTGTTGCAGTCTTCTAAACCCTCTAATACACAACGCTGGAGGCATTAACAAGAACTGTCAGTTAACTGTATGAGAAGTAGTTTGTACATTGAAGCCTAATTAGAAAATCATGGCATAAGCACCATCAGACCTTTTAAGCGGGACATTTTGATATTGTTTATGAACAAACCAGATCATTACATAACATTTAAACATGTGTCTGTCTAGATGTGACCAAAATGACAAACATGACATTTAAGAATTCCTCCGGAGTCATGGCATCTGTTAATGATGAGAGCCCCTTAAGTGGTGCACTAGGGGGTTGCTATAGAATCACTCATGGTGCCCATATGGTTGTGCTGTGTCTCCCCAGTCTCTAACTGATAGCCACATGAAGAAGACGAGGGGATGGCCTGTTTGAGGTTCCACTGAAGTCCCACGAGTCAATGTCGAAAATATTTAACAAAGGTATGGTTTGAAATTCTGCTGCTTAATTAACGTCCGTCAGGTCATCTTATGAGGTAATAAAGTAAAACACAGGACTTGGGATTTTAAGAGCCACAAGGTCCCTGGTACGTACACCTCACGCACCCGCAAATTGTCCAGCATAAGAGAAGAAACGAATTCAAGCTTCAAACTGCGAGAATACGGAAATATTAATAGCTTTGTGAATCATTTGATATTTCCTTAAAACAATTATGCAGTCATTGCTGTAGTCCCTTTCGCAATAGGTAGCTAGCTACATGTCTATAAATGATTAGGGGCATTTTTAAAATGTTTTTTTAAAGCACTGCAGGGCTGTAAGTAGAAACGTAGAAATAGATTGCTGGCATATGTTTTGTTCTTTCCCAGATGCATTCTAACAATTTTAACCACAGCACAGACCAAAGCAGTGAACATGGGGGAGAGGATGAACTGTAATGAAAGACAGACAGTCCATCGGCGCTGTGGTCGACTGGCAAAGGAACTATAGGCAAACTTCAAAGGTAGCTTTTGATATCTGACACCTGTGCCGCCGCGTCCTCTGCGTTTTTCACTCCTGTATGTGGCATGTCAAGTTTGACATCTTATGGCAAACCACCTCCAATAGCCTCATAGCCTCGGATCCTTTGAGTAGTGAAAATAAGTCAAATGTATCTTTGCAGAGAGCCGCTAAGGGAAAGATGCCACGGCACACCTTGACTGAGGATCCGGGAGATAATGTCACAGGTGGCTCGAGCAGTGGGGGTTCCCAAAATCTCCATTACCAGCCCTGAGGACCTGAGGAGAGAGGGAGGAGACAGGGGCGAGTGCAATATGGCCAGTTTATTTTCACCTGGCCTCACAGTTTGACCTCTGTGCCATGTGTCGACCCCTCCAGAAGAGCCTGAAAATAATTAAAGGGCAAAAACTAAAATGGGCTGTTTGAGACAGAGAGAGGGAAAAAAGTGTATTCAGAAGAGGATATGTTATGCATCTTAAAATGCAAAGCAATGCAGGGACTCCAAAAAGGCCTGCTCGCTGCTGAAATTTGTGATAATGATGAGATGTTTCCACACACACACACAGCTCCAGTCACTGCAGCAAAGATTTTGTATGTATGTAGACCAATGCAGGCTGGCTGACGCTCGCCTGGCCTGAAGCGCATTATTGTCTTTCTCAGATGTTTCTCAGTTGAACCGTGGTTAATGCCCACATGGTTAAGAGAGGAAAGACATATGAAAAACAAGTACAAGAAAGAGAGTAAGACAGAGTTAGAGAGGGGAAGAGGGAGAAAAAAATTGTAGGACAGAGTGAGAGAGAGAAAAGACAGATGAGCCAAGAAGGCGGGGAGAACTCTGGACAAAGAAATAGAAGAGAGGAGGAGACCTCCTTTCCCGCTGGCCCCCTCCCCCGAGCGGCCAGGTGGCTGAGCCTTCCACAGGGAAGAATGCAGACGGCCCTCCCACCCCTCGCCATTCTGTTCCCCACCATCACACGGCACAGGGCTGTGACGCCAGGCAGAAGGACACAAAGGGGCGGTACACCATGTTCATATGCATGACACATCTACACAGACTAAAAACATTGAATTGCTACAGTACCTGACAAGGGGAGAAATGGATGCCATTTTCGAAGCAATTATTCCCATAAAATTACCTTGAAGTCGTCGCCCATCTGCCGGGCAAAATAATAGTTTACTCCGAGTCGTAATAATGAATGTTCTGGGTAATGCTGTATTTAGATACTTTATAAATAGCTCAAATAGATCTAACGGTTTGCTGCCAAAGGCGTAAATTCCCTCGTTGAGTGGGTGCCAAAGTGAAGGTCACCAACTACAGGTAACTGACTAAATAAAGGAAATACCACCATAAAGTGTCTTAATAGGGTGTTGGGCCACCACAAGCCAGAACTGCTTTAATGCACCTTGTCTTGAAATTCAATTCCATTTAATTTGTGTTTTGGTGATGGTGGCGGAAAACGCCGTCTCAGGCGCCCCTCAAGAATTTCCCATAAGTGTTCAATTGGGTTGAGACCTGGTGAATGAGACATGGTTTACATCGTTTTCATGCTCATCAAACCATTCAGTGACCACTTCTGCCCTGTGGTTGGGGGCATTGTCCAATACTTTAACTCCGTTTTGTTTGTACAGCGAGTTTGGCCCACACTGTGTTAAGTCACTCTGGTTCACACTGACCTTTTGCAGAAAGTAGTTCATCACAACTTTCTCCCATCTTTGTCAATAACGCCTGCTAAAGGCAGGCAACAATCAGGGCAGCAATATTGTTGACGGCAGTAGCAATACTTTTGCAGTTCTCCATGACTAACGTTATATCTTTTGAAAAAGCCGTGATAGCAAGGATTATCTAAGCATACTGAGCAGCTAATGTTCTAGACAGAAGTATGCTACATGGCAGACCAATCCAAACTCATCTTGGCATATCCAGCCCATCCATTATCTCAGCCATTCATAAAATTTGTATTAGTATTTACAGATGGCATACAAGTTATATATACACGTTCAAACGCCTCCTTTGAAGTAGTGACGTGCGACATACGCCAAGCTTCCTGAAACAGGTCACATGTCAAAATTTATATTTTCTTAATTTTAGAAAAAAAGAGGTATAAATAATAATATAAAATTGATTCAGGATAATATTTTATGTCTATTTGAGTAGAAAGTGTACTCTTTTGCCTTAGGATTATGTGCTCCCCAGGAATCAATGATGTTGTAATCAGAGAGTATATGTTAGAGAGCCTTGGTTGCGTGTGGATTGTAGTTGGTCTTATTAGATTTGTCCCGCATGTCCAAAATGGCATTCATCTCTGTCCCAATAACCAGGTGGACTTCAGTTAATTCTAACAATAAACTGTTCAGATACTCAAGAAAAAGCGTTCTACTTTTGGGGTGTTTTTGGTGCATTTATTTTTTGGGTCAAACAGTAAAAAAAAAAAAAAAAAAGTGCATTAGGCCTATCCTGATTCCTGCAATCAAAGTGTCTGCCCCTGTGGCTGTTTCACTGTCGGGAAGGATTTAGGTAGAGTATCTGTGATGAGAGAGCCACACTCCCTCCCCCCCTGTGTGCTCCCATGTAGAGAGAAAAAATGCATTCTCATTTCAAATGCAATTGCGGGAAAAAGTAAGTGGGGGGGGAAAGTGTTGAAACAACTCCAGTTGTGCAAGTTGTAGGTATTAATATTGAGCGTTTTAGCACCATTTTACAACCAAAGTAAACCAACTGGTGGCTTTGAGATGCGGATTGCAGGAAGTGTGCATCGCCCATTTGCAGTGATTGCATAGGCCTATTTAGACATCATTGGGTAGGCCTAGTATGCTAAAAAGTTTTTTTTTAGGACATTACATTTATTGTTAGATTAATCCATTACACAGCTAACTAGCAGCACATTCTTTTTGGTGATATAACTAACGGGTTTTAAGTTTCCCACTGTGATATTAGAACACAAAAAAGATACAAAAATGTATATCTATTGAACAAAATTAATCTGAAGGTCTGGAGCCCTATTTTGAGAGTAAAATATAGACACAAAAGCCTAATTGTCAACACAAAAACATAACAATCCCTGGTTTAGGTTTCACATAAAAAAATATCTTGAATTAGGTGTTCCTGCTGCTTGGACATGTAAGATGAAACAACTTATTTTTTATTTATTTAACTTTATTTCTTCAGTCATACCATCTCGGTAGCACTGTGAATGACTTAAGTTCACTACAAAATGTTGGTGCGACCAAATCATGGGCTGAGGCCACCAAATGAAAATGTTTGTGGCACCAGCGCTACCATGGGAAAAAGTTTGTCTGGAGACCTTTTTTTTGCCAACCTACTGTACAGCAGAACCAGCAGCAGGTCACCAGTCCCTTAAGGACAACAAAGTCAAGGTATTGGAGTGGCCATCACAAAGCCCTGAACTCAATCCTATAGAAAATGTGTGGGCAGAACTGAAAAAGCGTTTGCGAGCAAGGAGGCCTACAAACCTGACTCAGTTACACCAGCTCTGTCAGGAGGAATGGGAGAAAATTCACCCAACTTATTGTGGGAATCTTGTGTAAGACTACCCGTAACATTTGACCCAAGTTAAACTATTTAAAGGCAATGCTACCAAATACTAATTGAGTGTACGTAAACTTCTGACCCACTGGGAATGTGATGAAATAAATAAAAGCTGAAATAAATCATTTATCTCTACTATTATTCTGACATTTCACATTCTTAAAAAAAGTGGTGATCCTAACTGACCTAAGACAGGGAATTTTTACTCTGATTAAATGTCAGGAATTGTGAAAAGCTGAGTTAAATATATTTGGCTAAGGTGTATGTAAACTTCCGACTCAACTGTATATAAAACATCTGAAGGATTTCCAGGCCTTGGATTCATATGCGATCTGACTGAGCAACGACGGTCTTATCTTTAACTAATAAGCAGAAATGTATCCATCAATACTACAGAATGTAGCTTAACACAAACATTTTAAATGAAATTACATAGCCAAGACTACCATCTGTACTTCATGGCAGATGTCAGAGCCACTCCCTCATGTGTGAATCCTCGGGCCCTGAGGGCTGGCAGTAATCTCACGTTGCCATACTTCTAAAATAAAAGTCAATTTCATGCCTCCCTTTTTGCAAAGAGCCAGAGACCCCTGGCATCGCTTAACCTTCATAGACCTCAGATAAATGCCGTACATCGCCCCCTCCCGATGGCCACCTCGAGAAAACCCATCCCGCTTCCACTGACAACGCGCAGCTTTTCCACCGTTCGGAGAAACAAAGTTCAGAACCGAGAAAACAATTGCTGTTGCACCCCGGTTGCATCAGATGGAGCCAAGCCGAAACAGCGTTGCTCAGGAATTCGTCACCACAAAGCAAACAAGCACTTCAAACCAATGTTTTGCCAAGTGATTGATCTTGGTGGCATAAACATGTTTCTCCCTCTTTTAAAAAGAAGAGTGACTTTGTAATGTAGGAGACCCCCACAATAGGAGCTGCCCCACCTCTCAATTTAGTAACACTGACTTAGCTGAAAAACAGTTAAATGGATTAATCTGTTCCTCCTGGAGGTGTGTGATAAAATACTTTATGGCTGCATCAGTGGGAAGAACGCGAGGTGATGCTTCTCGCGTGATGAAGCCAAATTGTGCTTCAGACACATTCTGATGATAATTGTGTTATCGCCCACTTTCAAGGCAGGATTCTTCATGCTCGAATAAAACATGTTAGACCTACCTTTAATTGTTGCATCTGCCTACCAAATGGCTGTGTGTTGATTTTCTAGGCGTAATGCAGTTGGTAAACTTTATTTTCTCAGATATCTGAGGTATCTAATGCTCATCCATGACCTCTTAAGGCCAAATCAGTGAGCTATGGGCATGAATCAAGCAGTAAGCTACTTATGGGCATGAACAACTGCAGCCTTGTGGCTCTAAACTCCCACCCCACACAGATATTCCTCATCTTTTGTCAGCTCAATGTCCTAAAAGGGGTGCATTGTTCTCTTTTATTACCTTCATTAGAGCCCCCCCCCCCCCCCCCCCCCCCCACACATCAATCTCCTAAACTCTATGTCACGGGCCGTTCTTCGGTTTTAGACTGCCCAATAAATATTTCATGTGTTTCAGGGAACATTACAATGATCCATATGAGCTCACAGCCCCTCTAGATTTCCTGTTTGGACACGAGTTGAGCAGGGTTTATTTTCTCTGCTGTGGCGTGGTGAGGTGAGAGGAAGAGCATTTATTATCACTCTGCTCCCTTCTCGCCGATGAATCACCTACTGTAGGCGCCCGTATCTCGGGGGTACGTCCTCCAAGGGGGTGGGGATGCACAGTTAGGATGAAGGAGATGAAAGTCCAAACATCACTTACCTAGAGGAAATGGAGAGAAAAAAAGTAATGTAAATCAGAATGTGCGCCTCCTAGTGAGTTACATATGGCCGCCATATGCTACCTGGTACACAGGGACAGCTTGGTTAAACATCTCAGGTAATAACAGAGTTGTTCACGTTTAAGATGGCAAACACATATTTGAGGGCTCTGTTAAATCAAAAAAACTATGCTTGTGTCCCTCGCCAAAGTGGTCAGGGGCCATTAGCAACCTGGAGCGACATCTGGGCTGGAGCAGCCAGGTAAACAGACAGGAGGCATTGTCACATCCCCGAGTGAGACGGAATGTTTTTTGGCATTGTTGCCAGACTAAGCAAACAATCGAGTGTGTGTGTGTGTGTGTGTGTGTGTGTAGCCAGGGTAAATGACAGAAGACACGAGGCAGAGTTATCTGCTACTGAGAGTAGGACAACAACAGCTCCCAATGATTCCTCAGCTACACAATGTTCACTCAGGCATATTGAACTAAGTTAACTGAAAGTAATTGGCTGGTGCGACAATCACAGAATACGAACATCTTATAACAGAAATGCCAATGTGTACTTAAGCCCAAAGCCAAGTTAAGATCTGAAAATCGGGTTTCCCGATATCAGCAGTCTACCACCGAAGCTTTGAGGTGTGAGCAGAGTGAGGGAGCATGGGAGAGATACACATATTTTGTTCTTCCCACTTAACTGTATCTGAGATTTCTTCAGCAAGGTGATGTAACTTGTCATTATCTACCATTAAAATATAGGCTACTAGGCACTATTTTGCTTGCAATCAGACAAACTCCAATTAGGCTAACCTTTCCCACTTCTATTGTCTGCAAAACCACATCAAATACCACACCTAGTAAAGTAGTACTGTTAAAAACATTTCCTTTTCTTTATGGCTCGTAGTGCAGGTAGTGGCAGTTGGCTGTAAGTGCAATTGATTTAGAAGCCCTGCGCACCGGGTAAGTGTTCCCATTTTAGGGGTGTCCCCGACTGTCCCCCATTTCAATTAACAAGTGTGCTTTGTTTAAAATTAATTGTGGAATTTCTTTCCTTCTTAATGCGTTTGAGCCGGTCAGTTGTGTTGTGACAAGGTAGGGGTGGTA
Organism: Salvelinus sp. IW2-2015; assembly: GCF_002910315.2. Classification (NCBI taxonomy): domain Eukaryota; kingdom Metazoa; phylum Chordata; class Actinopteri; order Salmoniformes; family Salmonidae; genus Salvelinus; species Salvelinus sp. IW2-2015. Next base: position 16,557,750 of record NC_036863.1, read on the forward strand.
TACAGAAGATAGCTCAATTCGGTAAAAGACAAAGTCCATATTATGGCAGGAACAGCTCAAATAAGCAAAGAGAAATGACAGTCCATCATTACTTTAAGACATAAAGGTCAGTCAATCCGGAGAATGCAGTCACAAAAACCATCAAGCGCTATGATGAAACTGGCTCTCATGAGGACTGCCACAGGAAAGGAAGACCCAGAGTAACCTCTGCTGCAGAGGATAAGTTCATTAGAGTTACCAGCCTCAGAAATTGCAGCCTAAATAAACGCTTCACAGAGTTCAAGTAACAGACATCTCAAAATCAACTGTTCAGAGACTACGCGATTCAGGGCTTCATGGTCCAAATGCTGCAAAGAAACCACTGCTAAAGGACACCAATAAGAAGAAGAGACTTGCTTGTGCCAAGAAACACGAGCCATGGACATTAGACTGGTGAAAATTTGTCTTTTGGTCTGATGAGTCCAAATTTGAGATTTTTGGTTCCAACCGTCGTGTCTTTGTGAAACGCAGAGTAGGTGAACGGATGATCTCCACATGTGTGGTTCCCACCGTGAAGCATGGAGGAGGAGGTGTGATGGTGCTTTGCTGGCGACACAGTCGGTGAGTCATTTAGAATTCAAGGCACACTTAACCAGCATGGCTGCCACAGCATTCTGCAGCAATACGCCATCCCATCTGGTTTGCACTTAGTGGGACTATATATTTTTTCAACAGGGCAATGACCCAACACACCTCCAGGGCTATTTGACTAAGAAGGAGAGTAATGGAGTGCTGCATCAGATGACTTGGTCTACACAATCACCCGACCTCAACACAATTGAGATGGTTTGGGATGAGTTAGACCGCAGAGTGAAGTAAAATAGCCAACAAGTGCTCAGCATATGTGGGAACTCCTTCAAGACTGTTGGAAAAGCATTCCAGGTGAAGAAGGTTTAGAGAATACAAAAGAGTGTGCAAAGCTGTCATCAAGCCAAAGGGTGGCTACTTTGAAGAATCAAATATATTTTGATTTGTTTAACACTTTTTTGTTATCGTACCATTTCTACTGGTCTGCGTGCTGATGATTCATCAACTGATGATTTTCATATGCATATTTGTGGAACAGTTTCATTTCATTTATAATAAAATCTTCATAAATCAAAATCAATGTCATGTGGTTAATGAAAATTCTATCTAAAAGTAACTTGTATCGCCATTATGTAAAAATAGCCTATATAAAGCCAACAAATAAAAACCTTGCAGCACGCAGGTAGAAAATATCCTGATAAAAATAAATATCCTACAAATCAGATTGGCTACGCATGGCCTGTCTGCAAAGAAAATTAAACATTCTATCAACTTTGGCTCATACTAGCAAACTTGCAGCATTGTACACTGCTCAAAAAAATAAAGGGAACACTTAAACAACACAATGTAACTCCAAGTCAATCACACTTCTGTGAAATCAAACTGTCCACTTAGGAAGCAACACTGATTGACAATAAATTTCACATGCTGTTGTGCAAATGGAATAGACAACAGGTGGAAATTATAGGCAATTAGCAAGACAACCCCAATAAAGGAGTGGTTCTGCAGGTGGTGACCACAGACCACTTCTCAGTTCCTATGCTTCCTGGCTGATGTTTTGGTCACTTTTGAATGCTGGCGGTGCTTTCACTCTAGTGGTAGCATGAGACGGAGTCTACAACCCACACAAGTGGCTCAGGTAGTGCAGCTCATCCAGGATGGCACATCAATGCGAGCTGTGGCAAGAAGGTTTGCTGTGTCTGTCAGCGTAGTGTCCAGAGCATGGAGGCTCTACCAGGAGACAGGCCAGTACATCAGGAGACGTGGAGGAGGCCGTAGGAGGGTAACAACCCAGCAGCAGGACCGCTACCTCCGCCTTTGTGCAAGGAGGAGCAGGAGGAGCACTGCCAGAGCCCTGCAAAATAACCTCCAGCAGGCCACAAATGTGCATGTGTCTGCTCAAACGTTCAGAAACAGACTCCATGAGGGTGGTATGAGGGCCCGACGTCCACAGGTGGGGGTTGTGCTTACAGCCCAACACCTGTCTCTTATACACATCTAGATGTGTATAAGAGACAGGGTGGGGGTTGTGCTTACAGCCCAACACCGTGCAGAACGTTTGGCATTTGCCAGAGAACACCAAGATTGGCAAATTCGCCACTGGCGCCCTGTGCTCTTCACAGATGAAAGCAGGTTCACACTGAGCACATGTGACAGACGTGACAGAGTCTGGAAACGCCGTGGAGAACGTTCTGCTGCCTGCAACATCCTCCAGCATGACCGGTTTGGCGGTGGGTCAGTCATGGTGTGGGGTGGCATTTCTTTGGGGGGCCGCACAGCCCTCCATGTGCTCGCCAGAGGTAGCCTGACTGCCATTAGGTACCGAGATGAGATCCTCAGACCCCTTGTGAGACCATATGCTGGTGCGGTTGGCCCTGGGTTCCTCCTAATGCAAGACAATGCTAGACCTCATGTGGCTGGAGTGTGTCAGCAGTTCCTGCAAGAGGAAGGCATTGATGCTATGGACTGGCCCGCCCGATCCCCAGACCTGAATCCAATTGAGCACATCTGGGACATCATGTCTCGCTCCATCCACCAACGCCACGTTGCACCACAGACTGTCCAGGAGTTGGCGGATGCTTTAGTCCAGGTCTGGGAGGAGATCCCTCAGGAGACCACCCGCCACCTCATCAGGAGCATGCCCAGGCGTTGTAGGGAAGTTTTAAGGACATTACATCAAAGTTGGATCAGCCTGTAGTGTGGTTTTCCACTTTAATTTTGAGTGTGACTCCAAATCCAGACCTCCATGGGTTGATAAATTTGATTTCCATTGATAATTCTTTTGTGATTTTGTTGTCAGCACATTCAACTATGTAAAGAAAAAAGTATTTAATAAGAATATTTCATTCATTCAGATCTAGGATGTGTTATTTTAGTGTTCCATTTATTTTTTTGAGCAGTGTATAAAATATTCTGGGTCCTCAGAGTTTCCCGTGCCAGTAAGCTCCGGACAGACACAGCTGTAGGCTATTTGCGCAAGGGATAAGAAGTAAATCAAGTAGGCCTTTTTTACGATGTTTCCTCTGGATCAGAGCATGACATTTTATCCCGCTTTGTTGCTGAGTGGTTAACGAAAAGGAGAAAGATTGACAGATTTCTTAAATAGGCTACATTGAGGAACTATTGTCATGTTCAATGGATGTAAAAACAGATTTTGTTAACTTGCTGTTTGAGGCTAAGAAAAAATTACTTTGAGAAGCTCCACAGTAATGGAGTGGCAGGTACCCTAGTGGTTAGAGCATTAGGCCAGTAACCGAAAGGTTGCTAGATCAAATCCCCAAGCTGACAAGGTAAAAATCATTCTGCCCCTAAACATGGCAGTTAACCCACTGTTCCCCGGGCACCGAAGATGTTGATTAAGGCAGCCCCCCGCACCTCTCTAATTCAGAGGGGTTGGGTTAAATGCGGAAGGCATTCAGTTGTACAACTGACTAGGTATCCCCCTTTCCCTAATGGTGAGGAAAGACAATCAGATAGTAACATTTATAAGTCTACATTTACACGCAGGTCCGCTAGCCTAGGCCTACTTCTATGTGTAATCAAGTGCGTGTCCTTACTCAAGAATGACAGGAGCGCTCCAAATAAAAGACAATGAATAAATTGACAACTTGTAAATAGAATGAAATAAACCAAAAATGTTCTCACAAGTGTAGCCTAGGTTGGGTGCTCTGCAGACAATTGGTCCATTCCTACAATGACAACAGTAAAACTGCAATAACAATAATAATAATAATAATAAATTGAATGCATCTACAGAAATTACTCTAACACAAAAAAACATTGGAGATGAGAAATTATGGTAATTAACGAAAAATGTACTATTGGTGATACTGGTGTGCCATCACCGCAGCCTCCACAATTGATTAGTCCACTCAGACAGGCGTGAGTGTCTTGTTTGCCATAAAATATTTGTATATATTTGCCATTGCTCGACAAAAAAGCCTATCGACCAGTCGACTAAATGGGGTCAGCCCTATCCTATTTTGAACTATTTCATTTGTTTGAAAAGACTAACTCCGTCTACCCAGCGGACCTCAGCAACACTCAAGGCACTAAACGATATCATAACCACCATCGATAAAAGACAGTACTGTGCAGCCGTCTTCATCGACCTGGCCAAGGCTTTCGTCAATCACCCCATTCTTATCGGCAGACTCAATAGCCTTGGTTTCTCAAATGACTGCCTCGCCTCGTTCACCAACTACTTCTCTGATAGAGTTCAGTGTGTCAAATCGGAGGGCCTGTTGTCCGGACCTCTGGCAGTCTCTATGGGGGTGCCACAGGGTTCAATTCTCGGGCCAAATCTTTTCTCTGTATATATCAATGACGTCGCTCTTGCTGCTGGTGATTCTCTGATCCACGCAGACGACACCATTCTGTATACTTCTGGCCCCTCTTTGGACACTGTGTTAAGTAACCTTCAGACGAGCTTCAATGACATACAACTCTCCTTCCGTGGCCTCCAACTGCTCTTAAACGCAAGTAAAACTAAATGCATGCTATTCAACCGATCACTGCCCGCACCTGCTCGCCCGTCCAGCATCACTACTCTGGACGGCTCTGACCTAGAATACGTGGACAACTACAAATACCTAGGTGTCTGGTTAAACTGTAAACTCTCCTTCCAGACTCACATTAAGCATCTCAAATCCAAAATTAAATCTAGAATCGGCTTCCTATATCGCAACAAAGCATCCTTCACTCATGCTGCCAAACATACCCTCGTAAAACTGACCACGCTACCGATCCTCGACTTCGGTGATGTCATCTATAAAATAGCCTCCAACACTCTACTCAGCAAACTGGATGCAGTCTATCACAGTGCCATCCGTTTTGTCACCAAAGCCCCATACACTACCCACTGGCTGGCCCTCGCTTCATACTCGTCGCCAAACCCACTGGCTACAGGTTATCTACAAGTCTCTGCTAGGTAAAGCCCCGCCTTATCGCAGCTCACTGGTCACCATAGCAGCACCCACCCGTAGCATGCGCTCCAGCAGGTATATTTCACTGGTCATCCCCAAAGCCACCACCTCTTTGGCCGCCTTTCCTTCCAGTTCTCTGTTGCCAATGACTGGAACGAATTGAAAAAAATCATTGAAGCCCTATATCTCCCTCTCTAACTTTAAGCATCAGCTGTCAGAGCAGCTTACCGATCACTGTACCTGTACACAGCCCATCTGTAAATAGCACACCCAACTACCTCATCCCCATATTATTTATTTTTTGCTCCTTTGCACTGTGACACTTTAGGGTCCACTCATTCAGACTGCTCGTACTTCCTAATTTTTCAGAATACAAGCCTGAAACAATTTCTAAAGACTGTTGACATCTAGTGGAAGGCATAGGAACTGCAATTTGAGTCCTAAGTCAATGGATACTGTAATGGCATTTAATAGAAAACTACAAAACCCCCCAAAAAACTACTTCCCGAATGGATTTTTCTCATGTTTTCGCCTGCCAAATCAGTTCTGTTATACTCACAGACACTATTTTAACAGTTTTGGAAACTTTAGAGTGTTTTCTATCCAACTCTACCAGTTATATGCATATCATATCTTCTGGGCCCGAGAACCAGGCAGTTTAATTTGGGCATGCTTTTCATCCAAAATACCGAATGCTGCCCCGAATGCTGGTGAGGAAGGCACTTTTAAAGAATAGCCAGGCATCATCTACTGACGGGATGTGGTCAATGTCATTCCAGGATACCCCGGCCAGGTCGATTAGAAAGGCCTGCTCGCAGAAGTGTTTTAGGGAGTGTTTGACAGTGATGAGGGGTGGTCGTTTGGTTGCAGACCCATTACGGATGCAGGCAATGAGGCAGTGATCGCTGAGATCTTGATTGAAAACAGCAGAGGTGTATTTGGAGGGCGAGTTAGTTCGGATGACATCTATGAGGGTGCCCGTGTTTACGGATTTGGAGTTGTACCTGGTAGGTTCATTGATAATTTGTGTGAGATTGAGGGCATCAAGCTTAGATTGTAGGATGGCCGGGGTGTTAAGCATGTCCCAGTTTAGGTCACCTAGTAGCACGAGCTCAGCAGATAGATGGGGGCAATCAATTCACATATGGTATCGAGGGCACAGCTGAGGGCAGAGGGAGGTCTATAGCAAGCGGCAACAGTGAGAGACTTGTTTCTGGAAGGTGCATTTTTAGAAGTAGAAGCTCGAATTGTTTGGGTACAGACTTGGATAGTAATACAGAACTCTGCAGGCTATCTTTGCAACACCGCCCCCTTTGGCAGTTCTATCTTGGCGGAAAATGTTATAGTTAGCGATGGAGATTTCAGGGGTTTTGGTGGTTTTCCTAAGCCAGGATTCAGACATGGCTAAGACATCTGGGTTGGCAGAATGTGCTAAAGCAGTGAGTAAAACAAACTTAGGGAGTAGGCTTCTAATGTTAACATGCATGAAACCACGGCTTTTACGGTTACAGAAGTCAACAAATGAGAGCACCTGGGGAGTGGGGCTAGGCACTGCAGGACCTGGATTAACCTCTACATCACCAGAGGAACAGAGGAGAAGTAGGATAAGGGTACGGCTAAATGCTATACGAACTGGCCGTCTAGCACGTTCGGAACAGAGAGTAAAAGGAGCAGGTTTCTGGGCTCGATAGCATAGATTTAAGGCATAGTGTACAGACAAAGGTAAGGCAGGATGTGAGTACATTGGAGGTAAACCTAGGCATTGAGTAATGATGAGAGAGATATAGTCTCTAGAGACYTTTAAACCAGGTGATGTCATCGCATATGGTAGGAGGTGGAACAACATGGTTGGTTAAGGCATATTGAGCAGGGCTAGAGGCTCTACAGTGAAATAAGACAGTAATCACTAACCAGGACAGTAATGGACGAGGCATATTGATATTAGAGAGAGGCATGCGTAGCCAAGTGAACATATGGGTCCAGTGAGTGGTTGGGCTGACTGGGGACACGGCGATTCAGACAGTTAGCAGGCCGATGCTAATAAGCTAACAGTTAGTAGGCCGGGGATAAACAAGCTAGCAGTTAGCAGATACCAAAAGGCAAAGGCAAGAGTGGCTTGCATGTACATTAATATGGCTTGCACATAGTAAGAACAACCAGCGATTTAGCTCTGTTAGCCGAATGTGCAACAAAACCATCATAGTTAAGCTCATGTCTGAGTTTAAAGAAATTTCATTTTTACACCTCACTGGAAATATTACCCAAAAACCAGCTGCTTCTCTCTTTTGTAGCTCAAGGTCAAAATGATTGCCCATAAATCACTGAGACTAAGGTAACACAGGAATCTTTGAAGATTCCACTCTGGCTCTAAAGGGCAATTCAATTACATACTCTAAAGCCAATGTTGAATTTTCATGTTCAAACCAAAATACATTTTGCAAAGTATGATATTCAAACATAATATGCCAGCCAGTATTCATAGTGTCAGACCCAATTAATTTGTTCACTTCCTCTCAACTTGCTTACAGCAACAAAAAATGTAATGCTAACGCTGATTTTTTAATAGTAATAATGAAATTATATTCCATGGCATGTGGCCAAATTAAGAATGGGGGACAACAGACAAAGTGCCTGAAGCTACTTACCAGTACCCCTGCAACTTCAGGGGAGTTACGGGAGTAGCTTTAGATATTTTAAGGAAGCAGGTATATACAGCTGATTTGGTAGACCTCTCTATTGAGCTGTGAATGTCTCGCAGTAAATCTCACTTGATCACACTTTCGCCCTGTCGTGTCCATAAGCGTTTTTTCTTGGGTACAGCCCTGCAGAGTGGCGTACACAGACAGACTACGGCTTGCACACGGAAGAACATTCGCCCACTCATTGGGCCATGCCTCAAATAATATTCAGCGTTTCACTGACTCTCACATGCAAACTGCTGTTCCTCTTAGGAGCTAGACTCAGGCAAGGGCAAGTCGAAGTGTGCCAATGAAAACTAAACATGTCACTGCTACAGTAAACAGCTATAGTCAAGTCGTTGCAAGCACAATAATGTGCTTATCACTCGCTCGTTAGCACACACCGTAGTGTGCACAAGTCTGGACTCACCCTGAACGTGAAATTCCAATACACACGCCTGCCTTTTGGCTCGGTTGCTGCAACATACTCTGTTACAGAGGGGGAGGGTCTTTCAAAGAACGAGAGAAGGTCTTGAAAGCTCTTGGGAACAAGGGCTGACTCATTACTTTTTGCCACCTTGTGTCTTGTGACAACCTGTGGTAGACTGCTTGTGTGGTTTTCAGTTCCGCCCAATCAGTGCTGCCTTGCCAGCCATTATGCTGAGAATGAAGTGTTTCATTTTGGAGCCCGGGTGACATCACCTACTTATTGTGTTCAATCTGTACACATTAGGCTATACAGTGAGTGCCGCTTGAGGAGCTGTCAAAGGAGAGACGCTCTGCGTATGCAAATATGCCATAAATAAGTGATGACGGGCAGAGGGATAGCATAAATAATCCATCGGATGGAGGGTTGGGAGGGGGAGAGGATCTCCAAACAGCTTTCGCAGAGGGGAGCTAGGGATGCATCTGCTGGCAGTGAGCGACCGCGCCTGTCTCTCCCCACCCCCAACACCACCACCCTGCTGCCTAGTCAGTTGGACATTTCCATCACGGGATAGTGGCTGTGTTACTGAACAGATGGATAATGGGCCCTTGTAACAGTGGCCGTTTGGAGTGATGCTCCCTTGACCTCTTCCGGTTCCCTGAGGTAAAGCCCGTCTGGTAACCCCTTGTATGGGTCACGAAGGGTTAGTCTCTAATGGACACGGGACAAATCACTGGCTCAGGCTACAAAAGCTGTGACAGATTGGCGCTGGCCACTTTTTGCTGCCAGCCTCTGTTGTATTAAGGGTTCTATGGATATAACCTGCTTGCCTTTAAGCTCTGTAGCTCTTTTCCCCTAGGCTGCTGTCGCAGTCACAAACCTGTCCACAATTGTACAATATGGTAACAGAACAACACAGGCCTGGCAGAATTCATTCACTTAATGAGGTAATATTTCAGCTCTCCAGCTGTCGACCTCTCCACATGACAAATAGGAGTGCCGAGCAGCTCATTGTGAGCGAGTTAGTGCGGGTGAAACAATAGCATATCTCAGTATTAGTTACTGCAAAGTGTGTAAGACTAGTTTAAATTTCAAACGCTGGCTACAGGCAAGCTGTAACTCTTGTCATAGTATCGCAGTTTAACAGTGGTGCACAACAAACCATATAGACGGTGCTGTAACCATTGTTTGAATCAGATGTATCATAGGCCTGTGAATTCACTCAGGGGTGCTGAAGCTGTCAAATCTGCTCCAGATCCACTCTGGGGCTTCAGCAGTGTGCTTTGCTGCAGTGTTAAGACAATGACAGGAAGCAAATATTATGGAGGGGGAAAGACTCACTTGGGGCAGCCCACAGTCCTATTACACCGTTTCCCATAAATCTCTTTGCCTAGGATAAAGCTCCTGATTAATAACAGGTGCACATTAAAATCCAGATCGGGCTCAAGAGCACCAGCTGCGTGTCTAACCCTTGCTCACTCTTATACAGTGGCCGAATCTGGGATAAGCAGAGGAGAGGCCAGGGAAGTTGGGTCAAACAACATCTGGGGAAAATTTCCACAGAAAATACAGGCAATAACCTGTAGGCTACGTCATAAACCCCTCCTCTTGCTAGTTAACATTTGAAATCATACAAACGCAACCCGACGATACGGGATATGAAGAGAGGCTTTTGCCCAGCCATCGTAACGCCAACTGGTGGGGGTTTTACGGATGGAAATTATTTAGGCATGAATGGTAATATCGCCATAACATTTCATGGACTCAATTATCTCCAAGGATAATTTCTTGTTCTTACACAGCTTGAACCTGTGTAGATATACATTAAATGTCATTATCCCGGCAGCCGAATGTGTAGGTGTGTAGTTAGCGAAGCTGTCATCCGGTCTATCAGCACCAGAGACTGCAGTGAACTCGTCACATTGAAAGTATATGTGAAAGTCAACATCAAGTCAAATGTGCAAGCAAATTATGATAATGATTATGTGCTCAGTAAAATGTTATTCCCAGTGTCAGATTACAATTTTCCAGGAATCACTTATTTGCCATGATAGAGAAAATATATGCACGATATGTACTGTATGAGTTTTGCCTTAAATAATGATTTTGCCTCTAAGGCAGGGGGGGCTCAGGACCGAGTTTGGGAAACACTGCTCTAAGGGATGATTTTTTAACTTTTTTTTTTACCTTGTCTTCGACAAAAAACAGATGTAAGCAAAGCCAAGAAGAGAGCATTCCCACTATGTATATTGGATACATTCCCCAAGCCAGTGAAAACAAACTCTTTGATGCGTCTATCAGTTAGCACGTGCTTTGACTGAAGCCATTTATTATTAAAAGGCATCAAACCTCACATTGGCAGGTGATGTTGGGGACGGGGGTGGTGCTTTGAGCTGTGAACATGCGTGCCCTGAGGCATGGAGAGTAGTGTGAATTTCTCTGCAAACAAAGGCCAAAGTCACCTCGAGGATACTCCCCTAGGATTTGTGCTGCAAGGTCACCAAAAGGTCACCAGACTTTGCAGAAAGTGCCAGGGATGACAAAGTGTTGCGACAAAAGAGGGAAGAAGCAGGAAGAAGCTCCTGTTCAGTTAGCCCTGTGTGCCGTGTCTATGGGGAGTAAATGAAAAAGCAGGTTAATGCATTCAGCTCTCATTACACCCTTCTGGAAGAGAGGGTACCGCCAGTATGGAGAGGCACGGTGCAGGAAATCAAAAACAGTGAGTGGCGCGGTGGCGCTTGACGCCAACCTGTTACTGGCGGACGAGATCTGTTCACCTCGCTCTTTCTGAGTGAGCCATCCTGCATGCCAGAACTGATTAAATGTCACTCGGTGAGTGCCCAAGCGTCGTTGCTATGCTGCTACGTTCTTAAGAGAATTTGTCAGGTGAATTACCGTCTAGCTATCCCGTTCAATTGCAGTGTCTGGCTACTAAATACTATAGGGGGATGCTCTCCAGAACTGTGTGTACAGTACAGTGGGTACCATATGGATCATCAATTCCAGATTGTTACCAGCCTCTAACCTACAGTACAAAGGAAGGATTCTCTAATACAAATGTAATTTCCATTTTGTTCCCCTGACAGTGTTGTCCTATTAAATGGCTGTGTTTGGCTGTAAAACCCTCTTTAATAAAACTCTCTAGGAGAGAGAGCTCCAGGGTCTATAGCAGTGTGAGGCCAGATTGTCTCTGACTCCAAGCCCAGATGGGCCGCTATGACCAATTGCTTTGGTGCCAGTGGCTCTGGCGTGCTGACCCGCCCACACCGTTGTAAGAGAGAAGAGGCAGAGACAGGCTTGACAAGCCGAACAGAGGTAAAAGCAGCTAGCATCTCCGGTGAGGGAGAAACCCTGCATCAGCATGACATGTAATCGCTGAAAAATGGACTGTCTGGTCCCTAAAACATCCCAAAAATCGTGCTAATGAGACCTCTGAACTTAAATCCATACCGCCACTGTAACCCCTGTGAATACAACACAACACGGTGTCGAATGACAGCTTTAAGCATTAGTTAGCGCAAACCTCGATGGAAGGGAAGTAAGAGCTACAGAGCCGATGCTACAGTAGAAGGTGTCTGGCTGAGCGTTCAAGGAAAATTGCGTCCAAATGAAAGAGGGGGTGATCTATTTACTTTTACCAGGAATTACAGCAGAGCCATTCAGCACAATCTGCACCAATCAGTGAAAGTGCAGCCACTCCCCACCCAGTCGCTGTTCCCCCAGCACCCCCTCACCCATTATCCCAACCCAGCTGCATCTCTGTGCTTAGGAATAATGCCCATTACTGTGCTTCCGAATGGGGCCTTTCTAACAGGTGAATGTGTCTCCAAAGAAATGTTCCATGATGAAAACAGTCAGCCCCGGATGAGTATTTTTCCTCATTCATCATTCTTACAGGTTGTGGTGGCTTGCTCATTTCTCCCTAACGGCTTATCGCCAGCTTCTCTCCCCCTCTCCCTCTGTGTAAGCAATGCCTCAGCAAATCCCCACTGCTAAATGCTTTTTTCACTGAAATCTAATGGAAGTGATTTGACTGCAGATTAATAGGCCAGCAGTCGCAAAATGCAGGGGTGTGCACACGTTGCAGCACTGTGGATATTTTTGCTAAATACATGGCTGCATGGAAAATGATACTGGAGGATATTTTTTTTTTTAATGGCATTTGGCTAGTTTGATTTAAGAGATGTGTTTTTTGTGGCAAGTCCTGCCTCCATGTAACCCCCTTGTTGTGTGTTTGGGTAATAACGCCTTTGTTGAATGAATCTACACCCAGGAGTGAGGATAAAATAACACAACTGCCCTTTCTGATTTATAGACAAACTGTCTAGATGTGCACTCACAAAGTCAAACTCCCAGTTATTTGCGCCTCACAATATAAATATTATATTGTGCTTTCACAGAACCAGGACATGGCAGCCTGGGGGACGTTCTATAAATACTGTCTAACAGGCAACATGGCTTTTAGAGTTCTCAGTTCGTTCACTCGCCTTGCTCCCACTAAAATCTCTGTACTCCGATGGACTCTGAGGAATGATCACGTTTCTTCTGGCTTCACTGTGATGTGATCTCATTCAGTAAGGGATGTTCCCCTTTCAAAGGCCCAGGTTTGTGCATGCCCAAGGGATATGGGAGGATGGGGAGTTGAGATGGAGAAGGAGAAGGAGATTGGATGGATGGGTTGACTGCATTAGGGTATGCATCCTGGCATCTAGGCTATATGGCAGCAATGGTTGGATTGAGTGTCACTATTGATTCATACTCTGGCTGGATGATAGTTATTGTTTGTGTTCATGAAGCCAATTGACTATTCACAAGAAGCTAAAGAGCTTCAGAACTTCGACTTGAAAATAAAATGTTTCATATTGCGAGACAAAGCAAGCACATGGATTGAAATGTGTCAAAACGATGCCAGAAAATGAATTATCACTAGCTATTGTGCATATATTTGAAGAGCAAAGGCGCAGCAATCTTAACCAACCCTCATCCCTGCCCTACTACAGTGCACATTTGCTAAACAACCAAGCAAACGAATCAAACTCCTCTAAAAGTTAAACTATCCAAGCCAAATTCAAACTGCCATAATTCGGTGAAGCCGTTTTTTGGAGCGCAGACTCTCCTCTTCCATTTCAAGTGGGCGGAATTCTGATTCTCTACCCCATATGCCAGCAGAATGGAGGAAAATATCTTGTGTCCTCCGTACGCCCAATATTAGCATCATTCTAAACAAAACAGCACCTGGCACGCCATTACAGCTCACTGCTTACCCTCTCAAATGATTTAATTACAAGGCTCCAGATGAGTGTGTATTTTAAGCCGTCAATATCTGCCTGAGCACGCAAGTGGTTGGAGAGTTGTAAATGTGGCAGGTTTGCACCATATCAAACGCCTAATGGTGCCAGGCAATAGACCGTGGAAAAAATAGCCAGAGGCTGTTTCTTATTGCCTGATCATTTTTGGGGAGAAAGGTTTTTAATTAAATACAAATCAAGGGCTAAATAAGCTTGCGCTTGTCGTCCGATTGTGTTTACGGCAAAGTCCAGTGATCGCCACATGTGGTTAGAGCAAACGAGTCTCTAAAGACTGAGTTAGTGGATTATACATTTACATTTTAGTCATTTAGCAGACGCTCTTATCCAGAGCGACTTACAGTAGAGTGCATACATTTTATTACATTTTTACATACTGAGACAAGGATATCCCTACCGGCCAAGAGCAGACGCTCTTATCCAGAGCGACTTAAAGTAGAGTGCATATATTTTATTACATTATTATTATTTATTTTTTTACATACTGAGACAAGGATATCCCTACCGGCCAAACCCTCCCTACCGGCCAAACCCTCCCTAACCCGGACGACGCTATGCCAATTGTGCGTCGCCCCACGGATCTCCCGGTTGCGGCCGGCTGCGACAGAGCCTGGGCGCGAACCCAGCCCAGCTTGGGCGCGAATCCAGAGACTCTGGTGGCGCAGCTAGCACTGCGATGCAGTGCCCTAGACCACTGCGCCACCCGGGAGGCTTTCACAGACCCACTCCAAAAGGCTTTCGGAGCCATCATCGACTCAGTGGGTTTTGTCCAACATGTCTCTGGACCTACTCACTGCCACAGTCATACTCTGGACCTAGTTTTGTCCCGTGGAATAAATGTTGTGGATCTTAATGTTTTTCCTCATAATCCTGGACTATCGGACCACCATTTTATTATGTTTGCAATTGCAACAAATAATCTGCTCAGACCCCAACCAAGGAGCATCAAAAGTCGTGCTATAAATTCTCGGACAACCCAAAGACTTCTAGATGCCCTTCCAGACTTCCTCCGCCTTCCCAAGGACGTCAGAGTTCAAAAATCAGTTAACCTGTTTGGGCTATAGGGGGCGAATTGGAAAAACTGGAAAATATGCGCAAATTTTCAAACGGCCTTTTAATCAATTTCTGCTCTTACAATATGCATATTGTTAATAGTATTGGATAGAAAAGAGTCTCAAGTTTCTAAAAACGTTTTAATTTTTTCTCTGAGTGGAACACAAGTCCTTTGGCAGCACTTTCCCCGACCAGGAAGTAAAATGCAAGATGTTTATGCTCGCTTCAACGCTCTGCCTATACATGGTCATGCCACTTATGACCCGAAACACAACTCGTAACGCCCTTTCCTCTGGTGTCAAGAGTACGTCAGAGGAGAAATCATGCGTTTATCTTGTTCTGACGTGAAATAAGACCATTTCTTTGACGTGACCGTCAATTTTCAGGAAGTCAGAAGCGTGCGACTTGGGAGAGATCATGTTTTGTTTTGCTGCCGTTTCGGATGTGAACTATCTCCAGCTCGGATTTGATTTGATAAATGAGACCATGTCATCGTAATGTATGTTTTTTCAATATAGTTTAATCAGATTATTTGAATTTTTTCGGGAGTTTTGCCGTGTCCGTAATGTTTCTTTTGTTTACGTTGGAAGGTTCCGTGCACTCGACGAGTACCCATGCTAAATGAAGATGGAAAGTTGCCATTCTGAAGGGATTGAACGACTCTTCTGGACTAAGGACAACTTGATCAACATTCTGATGAAAGATCAGCCAAAGTAAGACCAAATTTATAATGTTATTTCATATATCTGTCGTGCATGTCTACTGGTCGCGCGCGCCCAAGTGTGTCTGTCTGGCGTGGCTATGCTAATTTAGCGCTACATTTAGTTTTCGATGTAAAACATTTAATAAATCGGAAATATTGTCTGAATCACAAGAATCCTGTTTTTCAATTGCTGCACAAGTATGTATTTTTCAGAAATGTTTTATGAGGAGTAATTAGGTATTTGATGTTGGTGTCTGTAAATGTTATGGCTGCTTTCTTATTGTAGCTGAAATGTAATTTATGATTTATACCATAAATATACCATTTTTCAAAAAAAAAAAATGCTATACAATAAATATGTTATCAGACTGTGATCTTATGAAGTTGTTTCTTGGTTAGTGGCTATATATATCTTCATTTGGTCGAATTAGTGATAGCTAGTGACGGAGTAAAAAACTGATGCAGTTAGAAAAGTGCTCTCTTTTGCTGACGTGTTAGCTAATAGATTTACATATTTTGTCTTCCCTGTAAAACATTTTAAAAATCGAACATGGTGGTTAGATTCACAAGATGTCTGCCTTTCATATGCTGTATTGGACTTGTTAATGTGTAAAAGTTAATATTTTAAAAAAAGGTTTTTTTGAATTTGCCGCTCTGCCTTTTCAGTGGAATGTGGGAGAGTGGCGCTAGCGGCACCCCTGGCCCCAAAAGGTTAACCCCTAACTGGGAACTCAATTTAACCTTGCCTAATACCCTAGATGCAGTCGCACCCCTAAAACAAAAAAACTTTGTCATAAGAAACTAGCTCCCTGGTATACAGAAAAAACCCGAGCTCTGAAGCAAGCTTCCAGAAATTGGAATGGAAATGGCGCACACCAAACAGGAAGTCTTCCGACAACTTGGAAAGACAGTACCGTGCAGTATCAAAGACGCCCTCACTGCTGCTCGATCATCCTATTTTTCCAATTTAATTGAGGAAAATAAGAACAATCCAACATTTATTTTTGATACTGTCGCAAAGCTAACTAAAAAGCAGCATTCCCCAAGAGAGGATGGCTTTCACTTCAGCAGTGATATATTCATGAACTTCTTTGAGGAAAAGATCATGATCATTAGAAAGCAAATCTTTAAACCTGCGTATTCCTCCAAAGCTCAGTTGTCCTGAGTCTGCAACACTCTCCCAGGACCTAGGATCAAGGGGGACACTTAAGTTTTAGTACTCTATCTCTTGACACAATGGCGAAAATAATCATGGCCTCTAAACCTTCAAGCTTCATAATGAACCCTGATCCCACTAAACTACTGAAAGAGCTGCTTCCTGTGCTTGGCCCTCCTATGTTGAACATAATAAACGTCTCTCTATCCACCGGATGTGTACAAAACTCACTAAAAGTGGCAGTAATATAGCCTTTCTTGAAAAAGCCAAACCTTGATTCAGAAAATATAAAAAACTAAAATCGGCCTATATCGAATCTCCCATTCCTCTCAATTTTGTTTTGAAAAAGCTGTTGCCGTCCTGAAGACAAAACAACGTATACGAATGCTTCAGTCTGGGTTTAGACCCCATCACAGCACTGAGATTGCACTTGTGAAGGTGGTAAATTACCTTTTAATGGCGTCAGACCGAGGCTCTGCATCTGTCCTCGTGCTCCTAGACCTTAGTGCTGCTTTTGATACCGTCGATCACCACATTCTTTTGAAGAGAATGGAAACCCAAATTGGTCTACACTGACAAGTTCTGGCCTGGTTCAGATCTTATCTGTCGGAAAAATATCAGTTTGTCTCTGTGGATGGTTTGCCCTCGGTGTTCCTCAAGGTTCCGTTTTAGGACCACTATTGTTTTCACTATATATTTTACCTCTTGGTGATATCATCCGGAAACATAATGTTAACTTTCACTGCTATGTGGATGACACACAGCTGTACATTTCGATGAAAACATGGTGAAGCCCCATAATTGCCCTCGCTGGAAGCCTGTGTTTCAGACATAAGGAAGTGGATGGCTGAAAACTTTCTACTGTTAAACTCGGACAAAACAGAGATGCTTGTTCCAGGTCCCAAGAAACAAAGATCTTCTGTTGAATCTGACAATTAATCTTGATGGTTGTACAGTCGTCTCAAATAAAACTGAAGGACCTCAGCGTTACTCTGGACCCTGATCTCTCTTTTGACGAACATATCAAGACTGTTTCAAGGACAGCTTTTTCCCATCTACATAACATTACAAAAATCAGAAACTTTCTGTCCAAAAATGATGCAGAAAAATTAATCCATGCTTTGTCACTTCTAGGTTAGACTACTGCAATGCTTTACTTTCCGGCTACCCGGATAAAGCACTAAATAAACTTCAGTTAGTGCTAAACACGGCTGCTAGAATCTTGACTAGAACCCCAAAATTGAATCATGTTACTCCAGTGCTAGCCTCTCTACACTGGCTTCCTGTTAAGGCAAGGGCTGATTTCAAGGTTTTACTGCTAACCTACAAAGCATTACATGGGTTTGCTCCTACCTATCTTACCGATTTGGTCCTGCCGTACATACCTACACATACACTACGGTCACAAGACGCAGGCCTCCTAACTGTTCCTAGAATTTCTAAGCAAACAGCTGGAGGCAGGTCTTTCTCCTATAGAGCTCCATTTTTATGGAATGGTCTGCCTACCCATGTGAGAGACGCAGACTTGGTCTCAACCTTTAAGTCTTTACTGAAGACTTATCTCTTCAGTACGTCCTATGATTGAGTGTGGTCTGGCCCAGGGGTGTGAAGGTGAACGGAAAGGCACTGGAGCAACTACCCGCCCTTGCTGTCTCTGCCTGGCTGGTTCCCCTCTCTCCACTGGGATTCTCTGCCTCTTAACCCTATTACAGGGGCTGAGTCACTGGCTTACTGGTGCTCTTCCATGCCGTCCCTAGGAGGGGTGCGTCACTTGAGTGGGTTGAGTCACTGACGTGATCTTCTTGTCTGGGTTGGCGCCCCACCTTGGGTTGTGCTGTGGCGGAGATCATAGTGTGCTATACTCGGCCTTGTCTCAGGATGGTAAATTGGTGGTTGAAGATATCCCTCTAGTGGTGTGGGGGCTGTGCTTTGGCAAAGTGGGTGGGGTTATTTGTTCTGTTATAATCTCCACCTGGCACAGCCAGAAGAGGACTGGCCACCCCTCATAGCCTGGTTCCTCTCTAGGTTTCTTCCTAGGTTCCTTTCTAGGGAGTTTTTCCTAGCCACCGTGCTTCTACACCTGCATTGCTTGCTGTTTGGGGTTTTGGGCTGGCTTTCTGTACAGAACTTTGAGATATCAGCTAATGTAAGAAGGGCTTTATAAATAAATTTGATTTGATTGCGTATGTGTGCCATTCAGAGGGTAAATGGGTAAGACAAAAGATTGAAGTGCCTTTGAACGGGGTATGGTAATAGGTGCAGGCGCACCGGTTTGTGTCAGGAACTGCAACACTGCTGGGTTTTTCACGCTCAACAGTTTACCATGTTTATCAAGAATGGTCCACCACCCAAAGGACACCCAGTCAACTTGCAATCTAAGGAAAACATTGGAGTCAACATGGGCCAGCATCCTTGTGGAACGCTTTCGACACCTTGTAGAGTCCATGCTCCAACGAATTGAGGCTGTTCTGAGGGCAAAGGATGCATCTCAATATTAGAAAGGTGTTGCTAGTGTATACAGTGCCTTGCAAAAGTATTCAGACCATTTGGATATCTTCACATTTTATTGTGTTATAAAAATGTGTTACTCCATGTTTGTAAGTGAAATAACATTTACTAAACTTTTTATTTTTTAAATTATCGTTTACCCACGTATTATTGTATTCCCAGTTTTGATCAAGGTTCAGAACGCTAATGTTATTGATCTAAATCGTGCCTGTGTCCCGGATCTTCCTGGTAATACTGCTCCTTCTGTTCACCAGTTCCAGAGGTCGACGTCACCGGCCTTCTAGGCTGCACTGAACTGTGTCATTACGCTGGTTCCAATTCCTCACTGATTGTGTTTGTATAAAAGTGCCCTGTGCTTCCCCATTGGGCTGTCGATTATTGCTCCCATGTCCTTTGGTCGTGTGAGTACCTATGCGTTGTCTTAGCCTGTGCTGCGTGAATTGTGTATTACGGGTCTCGTCCCGTGTCATTCTACACTCGCTCTTTTGTTTGTGTACATCCCATTATTTTGTATACGTGTTTGTTTTGGGTGTATAAAAACCCAGATGATTTTTATATTTTTATTATTTCACCTTTATTTAACCAGGTAGGCCAGTTGAGAACAAGTTCTCATTTACAACTGCGACCTGGCCAAGATAAAGCAAAGAGTTACACATGGGATAAACAAACGTAGAGCCAATAAGACAACAAAAATCTATGTACAGTGTGTGCAAATGTAGTAAGATTAGGGAGGCAAGGCAATAAATAGGCCACAGAGGCGAAATAATTACAATTTAGCAATTAAACACTGGAGTGATAGATGTGCAGAAGATAAATGTGGAAGTAGAAATACTGGGGTGCAAAGGAGCAAAAAATAAATAACATGGGGATGAGGTAGTTGGGTGTGCTATTTACAGATTGGCTGTGTACAGGTACAGTGATCGGTAAGCTGCTCTGACAGCTGATGCTTAAAGTTAGAGAGGGAGTTATAGGGCTTCAGTGATTTTTTTGGCAACAGAGAACTGGAAGGAAAGGCGGCCAAAGAGGTGTTGGCTTTGGGGATGACCAGTGAAATATACCTGCTGGAGCGCATGCTACGGGTGGGTGCTGCTATATTGACCAGTGAGCTGAGATAAGGCGGGGCTTTACCTAGCAAAGACTTATAGATGACCTGGAGCCAGTGGGAGCGTACAGGTCGCAGTGGTGGGTAGTATATGGGGCTTTGGTGACAAAACGGATGCCACTGTGATGTATTCCTGTGCCTGTCTCCAAATCCTTTATACCAGCGTGACAGCTTGCCTCTGCGAACGAGTGGAATCATGATTCAGGTATGCTCATTATGTTCGCCTGCTCCCCACAGATTTGCCTTGGTAGCAGCGTATTCATTCACCACTCTGTCCTACGACAAACTCCGCCTATGCCACAGGCTGAGACGTGAAAATAACTACCTCAGCCCAGACCAACGCTGACAGTGGCCTTGCAATATGCTGGACAAAAAGGACATTTTTTAAAATGCCCCTCGACTCCTGCAAAAATAAGAATAATCCTGACTCTCGGAGAATGAGAGTAGGCTACAACTGGTTAATAGTAGCTGATATTTCAGTCAGATGGCTTGCTAGCTACAGTAGCTCAAGGGCTCTAGCTACTGTTGGCCAGATAGCTAGCTAAAACTAAATGGCTAGAAGGATTAAGTCAGAAGCTAATGTTAAACGGAGACTAACATTAGGAGCCGTTAACTGAAATTATGCTAGCTATAATCTTAAAAGATAGTAGCCTATATCAACAAAATAACTTTGCTTTACAGAAAAGTGTGAGACAGAGTGGTACGGCAGACTGCAAAGGAGAGACAGAGAGGAAGCAAGCAGAGAACGAGGGAGGTCAGTAGTACAGTAGTCACCAAACTTGGGGTCGGGGACCCATGTGGGGTCCTCAAATTGAAATAGGGTTCCCTGAGAGAATCATTAATCTTATCAAACAAAAAACGTTCTTCTTTTCAATGGGTATACAAAAAAAGCATTTTAGAGTCAACTATGGGCTGTTTACACTGCTAAAATGCACTTCCATGTCGTTTTGTGTTGGGACAGGCTATGGGACCAGATCTTCCCAGTTCTTCCATGGCGTGCACTCACCAGACATGCCACCCATTGAGCATGTTTGGGATGCTCTGGATTGATGTGTACGACAGCGTGTTCCAGTTCCTGCCAATATCCAACAACTTTGCACAGCCATTGAAGAGGAGTGGGACATTCCACAGGCCACAATCAACAGCCTGATCAACTCTATATGAATGAGATGTCACGCTGCATGAGGCGAATGGTGGTCACACCAGATACTGACTGGTTTTCAGATTTTCTGAAAGGTATCTGTGCGCAACAGTCATGTGAAATCCATAGATTAGGGCCTAATTAATGTATTTCAATTGACTGATTTACATATCTGAACTGTAACTCTGTAAAATATTTGAAATTGTTACATGTTAAGTTTATATTATTGTTCAGTATATTTTGGGAGGGCAAACTGAAGAGCATTGTGTAATTTTTAACTACAGAAAATTACATTAGGACTTCCCTATAGACCTGCAGTCTAGCCATGACTATAGCCTATAGACCTTCTGTCTAGGCGCATATGCGAGTAACATGGTCATTGAGTTGAGAAGGATACATTGAAGATTCGTTTAACTGCCTTGGTGGCTCCATTAGCATTGTTTGTGTAATGTGGTGTGTGCTGGTGGCAGGGTGGTCAGGCGCAGGAGAATGAACTTGGTAAAAACGGAGCTGTTTAATAAACATCAACCCCCGAAAACCAAAGTATACAAAATGACAAATAGAGGGTGCAAAACCCATCCATCGCACACCAGAATTAACAATAAACACCTCCATACAACAAACAATCTCTGACAAGGACATGAGGGGAAACAGAAGGTTAAATACACAACATTTAATTGATGGGATTGGAACCAGGTGTGTAGGAAGACAAGACAAAACCAATGGAAAAAGAAAAATGGATCAATGATGGCTAGAAGACACCACCCGAACAAGGAGAGGGACCGACTTCGGCGGAAGTCGTGACAGTTTGAGTGTATGAAGCTGAGTGAAAATGAGAACAAAGTATTTTTAAAGATATTTAGGCTGTAACAAGGAAATTATTAAACTGAAATAAATTCAGCCTTAATATATGGATTTCACATGAATGGGAAAACAGATATGCATCTGTTGGTCACAGATACCTTTAAAAAAGGTAGGGGCGTGGATAAGAAAACCAGTCAATATCTTGTGTGACCACAATTTGCCTCATGCAGCGCGACACATATAGAGTTGATCAGGCTGTTGATTGTGGCCTGTGTGGACTGTTGTCCCACTCCTCTTCAATGGCTGTGCGAAGTTGCTGGATATTGGCGGGAACTGGAAGACGCCAATCCAGAGCAATCCAAACATGCTCAATGGGTGATATGTCTAGTGAGTATGCAGGCCATGGAATACCTGGAACATTTTCAGCTTCCTGGAATTGGCTACAGATCTTGCATCATGGGGCGGTGCATTGTCATGCTGAAACATGAGCTGATGACGGCGGATGAATAGCACGACAAGTCAGTTAAGAACAAATCCTTATTTTCAATGACGGCCTAGGAACAGTGGGTTAACTGCCTTGTTCAGGGCAGAACAACAGATTTTTTGACTTGTCAGCTCGGGGATCCGTTCTAGCAAACTTTCGGTTACTGGCCGAACGCTCTAACCACTAGGCTACCTGCCGCCCCACAGTGGGCCTCAGGATCTCATCACGGTATCTCTGTGCATTTAAATGACCATCGATAAAATGCAATTGTGTTCGTTGTCCGTAGCTTATGCCTGCCCGTACCATAACCCCACCACTACCATGGGGCACTCTGTTCAGCAAACTGCTCGCCCACACAGTGCAATTTGCCATCTGCCCAGTACAGTAGAAACCGGGATTCATCCGCGAAGAGCACACTTCTCTAGCATGCCAGTGGCCATCGAAGGTGAGCATTTGCCTACTGAGGAGGACGAGCACGCAGATGAGATTCCCTGAGATGCTTTCTGACAGTTTGTGCAGAAATTGTTTGGTTGTGCAAACCCATATTTTCATCAGGTGGCTGGTCTCAGTCGATTCTGCAGGTGAAGATACCAGATGTGGAGGTCATGGGTTGGCGTGGTTACACGTGGTCTGCGGTTGTGAAGCCGGTTGGACGTATTGTCCCCAGCACAAGGTGCACCTGTGTAATGATCATGCTGTTTAATCAGCTTCTTGATATGTCACACCTGTCAAAGGGATGGATTATCTTGGCAAAGGAGAAACGCTCTAACAGTGGTGTAAACAAATTTCTGCACAGCTTTTTGTGCGTATGGAACATTTCTGGGATCTTTTATTTCAGCTCATGAATAATCCACATGTTACGTTTTTATTTTTGTTCAGTGTATTTTTTGCATTTTTGTTGCAACTGGGGCGAGCTGGGCAACTTTTTAATGCTACAATCATTGAGTGACTGCTGCTTTCATGTTAATTACATCTTATGTGGAAGAAATTCCTGTTCACATTTTATCTAAGCTTTATTAATTGACACTATATGTCTTAATACATGTTCCTTATTCACTCCCAGTGACTTCACTGGATATAATTCACTTGTGGTATTAGGTTCATACACACTTAGGAACACTCGCGGTGAGAGTGGAGGCGAGTTCCTGGCCCAAAAACGCAGAACACCTGACAGGCCGGTGGAATTTGGTTTAGGCCTTAAATGAACTTACGCCGATGCCGAAATGTAAACAGATAGGCACATCCAATACACAGTCAAACTCATTTCAAGTGGAGGTTGGTGATGCGGAGGCAATTTGCATATCAACGTGTTAACCCCACCCGGGTAACCCCTAAGCATGGAAAAGAAATCACAATTCGTTGCACACCAACTTGGGATGGGCTGGATGACTGCTTCCAACCAACAACAAAAAAAATGATAATGAATCCGGGAAGGACTTCCCCCAAATGTGGACCATCTCAGATTCTACCTCCACTCATCCTTGGTCAAACAACATCTGCTTAAGTGTGTTGCTTTGTGACTGTATTGGAGTGTGTGACTAATGTTGAAATTTGGTGGCGCAAGGCCTGTTATCCTACACACATTCACCCACTGTAAAACGAATTGTACTGGTCTGCGGTCTCATATTAAGCAAGGCTTCATGTTTAGCACTTTTAAATTAAGTCCTAGAATTCTGTTCTATAAAGAATTCTGTTCTATAATTTACATAACTCAGATACCTACCGAGTCAGACTTGTCTCTTTTCCTTTCAAATGCCCTCGGGGACCCAATTAAAAAATATGAATAATCCATAGTCCCTTGTTTCAGGTCTCGGTTTGCCAAATTGCACAGGTTTTAGGGATTAACCCAATGTGTGTTTGAGCTACAGCCTTCTGGGTTGTACCATTGGATTTGTTTATTTCTTCTGCATCCGTAGATACCAAGCATTAGTCTATGTGATTAACGGGGGCATGAGCTAGAGAGGTGTCCCGATGGGGCCCAGGGCCAGGTCTTCTATACAAAAAACTAAGGATGCACGATATATCGGTGAACATATCAAAAATGGACGATAATAGCTAAATATGCCAACATTGGTATCGGCCCGATGTCAAAGCTGACGTGCATACCTATATAATGTAGGTACATGACGTAATGACGCCACGTAAAATGTTGCACATGTAGTGCAACACAGCATTCCTAACCTAGCACACAATGTCTGCTGTGTAGATCGAGCAATCAACAAGTCAATCAGTCATTTCAAAGAGCAAGAACATTTCAGCGAGACATCTGAAAGGCAAAATCCATTAACGCCAAGATAATGGAATTCATTGCCCTTGACAATCAACCGTTCTCTGTCGTGGGTGATGTTGGCTTTCGCAACTGGTCGAGCACCGGTCCACACTACCAAGTGCGCTATTTTTCAGATGTTGCCCTACCGGAGTTACACAGTAATAGCATCACTGCTATTAGCTTCACGACATACTATGGAACGCAGTTTGGGTCTTTGCGTGTCAAAAAAGATACACGTCAAATAACACCTTTTGACATGTTAAATAAGCTTTCAATTTGACATGTCAAATAACACAGTTCTATTATAGACTGTTGTGTGTTCTGAATTTGCACGTGCAAGCCAAGCGCCACCACTACTATCAGTAGCACTGTCAAGGCTGTACAAAAAAAGTCTGCAAACACCGACCACGAACGATGTGTTTACAATACCGCGTTGGTAATAAAGCATTATTTGTTCGACCGCAACTTCTGGGGTAGCTAGCTAGCTTTAGCTTGGTACGTAGCTAGCACCAATACAACCAGCCTGAAAACAATGACCAGTAGAAACTACAGTCA
This sequence comes from Salvelinus sp. IW2-2015, assembly GCF_002910315.2. NCBI lineage: Eukaryota > Metazoa > Chordata > Actinopteri > Salmoniformes > Salmonidae > Salvelinus > Salvelinus sp. IW2-2015. The sequence continues at coordinate 16,582,927 of NC_036863.1, forward strand.
TTTTCATTATTCTTAGCAATGATTTAGGAATCCTTGAGAGTAAGTATTAGCTAGGTAGCCACTTGTTGTTCGCCTAATGAAATTGAACTTCAGTGCATGAAAATAAATAGCTAGCTAGCTACTTAACCCCGTTGCTCAAAGCTAACGTTATAAGCAGCCAGCTAGCTTCATCTGGCTAATGTGGCTCGACCGGACCGTGTTATAAAGCTAGCCAAAATAAGGATTAGGTATTTGCGGTTTGCGGTTTGCCTTCAAAATATAAGTACCTATTTGAAAGTGATGCAGAAGGTTACAATTGGTGGAATCATGCCATATTTAGACTAGATAATGTTAAACAAGGTTGGAATGTGAAGCAATGAAATGGGGTATCAGTCTACTCGGTGACACCCACAGAATACAACTGTGAAGAGTTTACGCAAATATTAGCGTTGTAGCTCATCGCGGGACTGTGACCATGTGAAATCATTAAAATTGTCATTTGTTGATTTTATATAACATTCCAACCTCGTTTAGCATGATCTATTTAATTATGGCATAATTCTCTTATTGGTATTCATTTGCATCACTGTCAATGACATACTTTTATTTTGAAGGCTAACCGCAAAGTACACTAGTGTGGCTAATTCTTATTGTGGCTAGCTTCACATAGATGGGTCCGACCACCATTAATCAAATAAGAACTGTCTTATAAATTAAGGTTAATTTAGATAACACCTAGCTATATAGCTACTGAAGCAGATTGTCGTTTTGCTATGTTTTTGGGGAAAAACATTGTTTGCATCAATGAGCTAGCTAGCTTTTTTTATGACCAGCACTGTAGGTGCGCGAGACAACTTTACCAGCATCATAGCATACATGTCGATGAATCGTTGTGACATGAAACCCGAGTGATAGTGCAATCAATGTGTAATAACTACATTTTAAAAATTATGAATGTGTTAAATTATGTGACGTGCCAGTCATATTCAGGTCCTGATTGGTCAACAAGCTTATTTGACACGCAAAGACCAAAACGGCATTCCATAGAAATCCTGGTTGAGAATGAAACGACTGAACAACAAAACAGCACAGCAAGTAAGTGAAAAAAATTGGTTTTGATTATTATTATTAGATTATACTGGTAATGGGGACATATGTAATTGCAAACAAAATAACTTTTTGGTCATTGTGTGTAACCTTTATTTAACTAGGCAAGTCAGTTAATAACAAATTCTTATTTACAATGACGGCCTACCCCAGCCCAACCCGGACGACGCTGGGACAATTGTGCGCCACTCTATGGGACTTCCAATCACGGCCGGATGTGATACAGCCTGGATTCGAACCAGGGACTGTAGTGACGCCTCTTGCACGGCGATGCAGTGCCTTAGACCGCTGCGTCCATGTGTGTGTGTTAACTATTTAACTGTACTAGACTGCTTAAAAGGCCGCTAAAATGTTAAATAATCGGTTATCGGTATCGTTTTTTTTGGGCAAGGAAAATATTGGATATCGGTATCGGCCAAAACTGTCATATCGGTGCATCCCTAGTTTGACCTACAAACTATTAAAAGCTATCTATGAAAATCTGAGGCGAACACGCACGTTTTACTCTGTTCGTCTACATAGAACATAGGAAATCCCAGCACAAAGTGCTGTTGCTGTCACTGACTAGTTGGATATTAATTTCACAGTGAGCAAAGAATTTCTGTACTTACAGAAATCATATATATTCATTTTTATCAGGTTTTGGCTTTGGCAGACATTTGTCAATAAAACTCATGAATGCAACTGTTTGTCATTGCTTTGTGTTCTACTTGTAGCCCTGTTTGTCCTGTAAAGAAAATTGTAAAACAGTTCATTGTGAGGCTAAATATAAAGCCTGGACATGCAGTTAAATGAAAAGCTGATTTTTGCTGGGGTCTTGGGACTGATAGGGTTGATCTAAGAATGTGGAGAAATAAGAGGCTTAAATCAGCGTTCCTTATTCAAACAGAAGGCTTCGCTCAGACAGCCCCTGCCTGTAGGAACTGTAAGGCAGTGGGAAAAGTACTCAATTGTCATACTTGAGTAAAAGTAAAAGATACCTTAATAGAAAATGACTCAAGTAAAAGTGAAAGTCACCCAGTAAAATACTACTTGAGTAAAAGTCTAAAAGTATTTGGTTTTAAACATACTTATGTATCAAAAGTAAATGGGATTGCTAAAATATACCTAAGTATCAAAAGTAAAAGCATAAATAATTTCAAATTTCTTATATTAAGCAAAAAAAATTGGGGGACGGCTAGCCAGGGGCACACTCCAACACTCAGACACACACAGAATGTGTTTAGTGAGTCCGCCAGATCAGAGGTAGTAGGGATGACCAGAGATGTTCGCCTGATAAGTGTGTGAATTGTACCATTTTCCAGTCAAAAAGTAACGAGTATTTAAGGGTGTCAGGGAAAATGTAAGCAGTAAAATTACATTATTTTGTTTAGGAATGTAGTGAAGTAAACGTTGGAAAAAATATATAAATAGTTAACTAAAGTACAGATACCCCAAAAAACGACTTTATTACTTTGAATTATTTTTACTTTACACCACTGCTGTAAGGGACGCCATGTCTAAACAGGCCAGGATGTTAAGTGCTTTCCACCAGCCTGACAACCCGCTGTAATTACAGTGACAATCAGCCAGCTATGCTAATGACATGGTGGCCATAAAAATTTAAAACAGGTGGCCATGTTCAACGCAATAGAAAGACTAAATTAAATAAGATCCTGATTTCCACAAGGGTCCCCCTTTCTTGTCTTGTTTTTTCCTTCTCCTCCCTCCACCCCAATTTCATTTCCTTTAAAAAAATCAAATTAAACCATTGGCAATTGCGAAATTTAATTTGGAAATCTAGCAAATGAAATAAATCAAAGGAAGCGTCTTATAGCTGTGAGGGTTAGGGAGGCAGGATGATGGATTGGGGTCCCATTATTCATGATTTGTTATTCAATAAATCATTGATGTGTTCTATGAATAACTGTGGTGATGGACAGAGAGTGAGGAACCGGGCGGCCAGTGTTGCTGACACAGCAAATTGTGTGCTGGTATATTTGTGATACGCAATGCACATTCAATGTGGCTCAGGGTGTAGTGTACGGCCTTGCATACAATAGCCTCTGATATGATTCATTGTCCTGCGTTGTTTGGTGGCGATACAGACTTTACAGTATCCATAGACTAACACTAAGGTGACTGGCTTTTGGCTCTCATACTGTATGCCACAACAACTCCACCTCTTGCCAACTTTAAAGAGATTTCTACGTGCCAATATAAGCTCCACTGTGGGATCTTTGTACAAAATATCAACCCCGGAAATACTTTGACCTTCTAGTTAACAAAATTACTAAACCCAATTATGTTGGTAACTTGGATTGACAGGACAGACAATATTCAATAGGAAGATGAAGTATCATTTTTTTTTATTTAACTAGGCAAGTCAGTTAAGAACAAATTCTTATTTAAAATGACGGCCTACCAAAAGGCAAAAGGCCTCCTGCGGGGACGGGGGCCTGCGATTAAAAATAAATACAATATAAATATAGGACAAAACACACATCACAACAAGAGGGACAACACTACATAAAGAGAGACCTAAGACAACAACACAGCAAGGCAGCAACACATGACAACACAGCATGGTAGCAACACAATATGGTAGAGGCATAAAACATGGTACAAACATTGTTGGGCACAGACAACCGCACAAAGGGCAAGAAGGTAGAGACAACAATACATCATACAAAGCAGCCACAACTGTCAGTAAGACTGTCCATGATTGAGTCTTTGAATGAAGAGATTGAGATAAAACTGTCCAGTTTGAGTGTTTGTTGCAGCTCGTTCCTTCGCTAGCTGCAGCGAACTGAAAAGAGGAGTGACCCAGGGATGTGTGTGCTTTGGGGACCTTTAACAGAATGTGACTGGCAGAACGGGTGTTGTATGTGGAGGATGAGGGCTGCAGTAGATATCTCAGATAGGGGGGAGTGAGGCCTAAGAGGGTTTTATAAATAAGCAACCAGTGGGTCTTGCGATGGGTATACAGAGATGACCAGTTTACAAAGGAGTATAGAGTGCAGTGATGTGTCCTATAAGGAGCATTGGTGGCAAATCTGATGGCAGAATGGTAAAGAACATCTAGCCGCTCGAGAGCACCCTTACATGCCGATCTATGAATTATGTCTCATCCACGGTCTTTTGGAAATCACGTGGAAAGCAATTTTTAAGGCCTGGCATAAAAGAGAAAACTGCTAGGCCTATATTTCAGCACAAACAACTCTGCATATCTGACATCTCGCCAGATCAAATGGTACTGGTCTGAGAAATGGCTATATGTAAGCTCGAGATAAGCCTAGGCATCATTTGTCTCCATGCCCCCGTTAAAAACAGCATAGCTATTAACAATAACAGGAGAGTTCAAGAAATGTGGATGAATTGGGCTAGGAAGCAGCGTGTGTGTGTGCTGCAAAGCTGCCACAACAGTGTTGACTACCAGTTGATCAAGGCCTCTCTTTCCCTCTCCTCCTCCTCTCAATGATTCTGCCTTTAGGCTGAGTGATGCATCACTGTGGGAGGCTGGGCGTTACCCTAGCAACAGCACTGAGACACCCAGACACTTTTCCCCTCAAACCAGCACCCCACCACCTCAATTTTGCCAGGGGTAAGACACACTTTGCCAGGGGTAGGGCCCCTGTTCACAACCTATGTCCCCTGAAACAAATCAATGACAAACAGGAAGGGAATAGAGATTGAGGCAGAGTGAAGAGATTTGAGGGAGGGAAGATGGAGGGTAACAGAACAGAGAGAGAGAAAGTGAGACAGACAGGGAGAGAAAGATAGATAGGGAGGAGTATGAGAGAGACCTTAGAGAAGGAAGGGTTGGTTGAACACGTCTGATCACCTGGAAAAGTGATCAGTCAAGATGCTCTGAAGCAGGCAGCCTGCACATTTGCCTGATTAAATTAGAGTCTGCAAGCAGTGGAGGTGCATATAAACAAGTCAAGACGTTTCCATCATCTACGTAAGCAATTGCCAGTCAATTGCATTTCCATTTGATTAAACTTGGGTCTGCAATGCTGGGGTAGGTAGAGCGACGTTGAGGACTGGAGCACCATGAAGCTCCCGCTCGTAACTCTCTCAGGTTTGTTATGATAATCTGTAAATAGGCCTATGTATTATGGAGCTATGCAAGAACCCTTCTATTTGGTTTCAAGCACGGCCCAGACAGACGATAGTAGTCGGAGAAGGGGACACAATTTCCACCGTCATTAATATAAACTGAAAATGTGAAACTATTTGATGACACTACTACCACCCCACAACCCCATGTCTGTGCCTCTGCACTGGTAACCCTCTCCATCTACCCCATACTCACAAAAACATATTATATTTGCTTCATTGGTCCTAAAAGGGATTGCTTTCTCTGGAGAAAGGAGTTCAGGAGAGGTGCTTGCATTGGTTAAAAGGCAGTTCAGGAGAGGTGCTTGTATGGGTTAAAATGTGGTTTTAACTTCTTATGGCTGCAGGGGCAGTATTGAGTAGCTTGGATGAAAGGTGCACAGAGGTGCCCATAGTAAACTGCCTGCTCCTCAGTCCCAGTTGCTAATATATGCATATAATTATTCGTATTGGATAGAAAACACTATAACGTTTCTAAAACGGTTTGAATGATGTCTGTGAGTATAACAGAACTCATATGGCAGGCAAAAACCTGAGAAAAAATCCAAACAGGAAGTGGGAAATCTGAGGTTGGTCGATTTTCAACAGACCCCAATTGAACAAACAGTGGGATATGGAGGAGTTTGCACTTCCTACGGCTTTCACTAGATGTCAACAGTCTGTAGAACCTTGTCTGATGCCTCTACTGTGAAGTGGGGCCGAAGGAGACAGGAAATAGTCAGGTCTACCATGACCTGGCCATGCTCTGACCATGCGCGTTCACATGAGGGAGCTCTGCTCCATCGCATATCTGAAGTCAATGTAATTCTCCGGTTGGAACGTTACTGAAGATTTATGTTAAAAACATTCTGAAGATTGATTCAATAAATCGTTTGACATGTTTCTACTGACTGTTACGGAACTTTTGGACATTTCGTCTGCTTTTAGTGAACGCGCTTCCTGACTTTGGATTTGTTTACCAAACACGCTAACAAAAATAGCTATTTGGAAATAAATGATGGACATTACCGAACAAAACAAACATTTCTTGTGGAAGTGGGAGTCCTGGGAGTGCATTCCAACGAAGATCAGCAAAGTGAAGATTTATAATGCTTTTTATGAGTTTTGTTGACTGCAGAATTTGGCGGGTAACTGTATGGCTTCCTTTTGTGGCTGAACGCTGTTCTCAGATGATTGAATATTGTGCTTTTGCCGTAAAGCTTTTTGAAATCTGACACAGCGGTTGCATTAAGAACAAGTGTATCTTTAATTCTATGTAAAACATGTATCTTTCATCAAAGTTTGATGAGTATTTCTGTTATTTGACGTGGCTCTCTGCAATTTCTCCGGATATTTTGGAGGCATTTCTGAACATGGCGCCAATGTAAACTGAGGTTTTTGGATATAAAAACATATGTGTATTGTGTAACATGAAGTCCTATGAGTGTCATCTGATGAAGATCATCAAAGGTTAGTGATTCATTTTATCTCTATTTCTGCTTTTTGTGACTCCTGTCTTTGGCTGGAAAATTGGCTGTGTTTTTCTGTGATTTTGCAGTGACCTAACATAATCGTTTGTAGTGCTTTCGCTGTAAAGCCTATTTGAAAATCGGACACTTTGGTGGGATTAACAACAAGAATAACTTTAAAATGGTATAAGATACATGTATGTTTGAGGAATTTTAATTATGAGATTTCTGTTTGAATTTGGCGCCCTGCACTTTCACTGGCTGTTGTCATATCATCCCGTTAACGGATTGCCAAAGGGATCCTTCATTTTGGCTGCCATCAGATTGAGCCCTCAGACACACTCCTTCACCTTCTCAATCTTTTTATGAAAATGCCTCTCATTTCTCTCTCTGCAGCACTTTTTTCTCCCTCTTCCGCTTCTACCTCTCCCCAGCCCCCTGCTCTTCCAGACAGATAAATGCAAGGGAGTTGAGACTGAATAAACTTTTACAAATTATCCCACTTCCACGCCGGCAAACCAATTACCATGACGAAGATAACCCCCTTCTTTTTCCAGGCAGGAAGAAGCGGCCATTGTTGTAGCTCAGCCTTTTTCAACAGGCCTCTGGGAAGTCAAAAAGTCATCCTTAGTCACTTTCAGCAGCCCCTCCCCCAACACACAAAATAAATGCCTTCTTTCTATGCACCCAAACATGCCACTCTCCACAGACAGACCATGCTTTAAAAATATAAGTGACATTTCTCATCCAGCACTTCATTTGCATTTTTCTCTCTATCTTTAAGTGATAAATGTCATCGCTCTGCCTCAGGGCTATAAGTCACACTGCTATGACGATGACTAGGTCTTGTTGTAGTGCCAAACTTGGGGCTGCGAGCTAAGAGCTTTCATTTATTCCTCCTGCTTCACTTCCACTAACTTTGTGATTTATGCTTTGTTTGGGGGACATTTTCTGTCTCTACCAGAACAAGGCTGGAGGCCATAAACACATAACGGTGAGGATACATTTAATGACATTCACTGTAGATTAGTAGATCATACTAAAGAGTAAAATCCAGCTAGAAAGTTGACAACTTCATTTTAATCGAGATGCGATTTGCCAAGACGCTTCCCTCATCCCGGCAAGCAAGCTTTCGTCAAGCTTTTATTTCTCCATGGTGACAAAAAGGAAGTTCACTGGAGTAATCCCAATTGATTTCAAGTTTAATATTGTTAAAAAGAAAAATGCTATTGCAACCTCTTTGCAATAAGGAATTGAGCCCAAACGCTCAAGAGAAGTTTCAAGTGTTTAATACCAAGGATACAGTCAGCTGAGTGAATACATTTAGAAAGGTCACAAAACATCTTATACTCTTGGTCCCCACCCTCTTATAGGTGTCACCTCCACAGCTATACATTTTATGACTCCAGTTCCCCTCCTTTCCCCTGTGGAATGTCCATGGTCCTTTTTGTTTAGCTAGATGTCAGAATTACAACCCGTCCATCTTCATTGTCCTGGATCTGACACTGCTCTCTGATCCCAGGCAATTTCCTCTCATCTGATTAGGTCAACCTTTCTAATTAGCATACACACAGTTTCATGGCCTAAACTCCATTAATACTCACAGTAATCATTCACTAAACAGGATACAAACCAACTACAGTTTAACTTGAAACATGTTATATTTTGATATAGTCTACACATCCTTTCCAATAAAGAGCATCTCAAGCACGTCAGCAAATGTTTCTATTTCAATAAACTCACTGTTAGAGCTGGCTAACCAACCAAATGTTTCTATTTCAATAAACTCACTGTTAGAGCTGGCTAACCAACCAAATGTTTCTATTTCAATAAACTCACTGTTAGAGCTGGCTAACCAACCAAATGTTTCTATTTCAATAAACTCACTGTTAGAGCTGGCTAACCAACCAAATGTTTCTATTTCAATAAACTCACTGTTAGAGCTGGCTAACCAACCAAATGTTTCTATTTCAATAAACTCACTGTTAGAGTTGGCTAACCAACCAAATGTTTGAGCACAAAGTACTCCCCTGATGCCAGGGTAAACTATTTATGGTGTCTCTCTGCAAACATCCCACTGGGCACACACTGGTTGAATCAACGTTGTTTCCACGTAATTTCAATTAAATTACATTGAACCGACGTGGAATAGACGTTGAATTGACGTCTGTGCCCAGTGGGATGTTACAAGATTGGGAAAACATATTCCACACGGCAGCCCTGGCAGGAAATGAACTGCAATGAAGGAGCCAAGATAGAATGCAAATGTTACATTAAATCGGGTTAGTATAGAATTTGAACATAAGCAATACAATATTAGATAGCGCGTATAATATAAAAGTGTGTGCGCACATGCGTTCATGGCCACGTGTCTGTCTATCCGTCTGTCCCTGCACTTCTACACACGCCACCAATACAAAAAGTGCACACGGCATGCTTCCCTTTAAAAAAAACTATTCAGTCACAAAAATGACCACTTATTGTAGCACAGCCAGTGAAAGTTGAAGCCTTGCTCTGTGGCTATTGTGTGTGGATTTGTTTCTAAGTGGCTGGCCTTCTGTGAGATTCCTGCAGCCTACTGTATCGGTCCAGCACCCTGCTCAAGGTTAAACAGACCTGAGGAATCTGAGGGCCTTGCGGGCTCTTAGCCAAACAGTTGTAGATAAATTTAACAAGCCAGATATGTAAACTCATCCATCTTGTCCGTTTGTCTAGCGCCTTTATGCTGAACTGCCATAATTGGACGGCCTCCAAAGAGGCACGGTGAAATGAATAAGTATGGAAAAAAAGCTGCTGTTTTGTTTGTGTGTGTAGTAGTGTTTCCCCTAGGAGTTTTTTCAGCAGCGGTAGGAAGGTTAGAGTAGGGGGGAGGGGGCTTGGTCTCCGACCAAACATTTGAGGCCTTCCTCTTGGCCGCACAGACAAAATGTTGCTTAAATCCCTGCAATTCTACAAATTTTGCAATGGCTTATGCCATATTCTTAGGTTGTCTGAGTGACTCAAACATTAACAAAATGAATGGGAATTTTAGATTATCCATGAAGGTTTAGTTTTTCCTTCTTGTGGTTGTCAGTTCTCAAAGACGATCTTACAAAAAAATATATAGCTCCATTATCTTTTATATATACTGAAAATGTTTAACCATACCAATTTTGATTTTTACCAAATTTTGGGGAGTGGAACTCGCCGTTGCTAACTGAATATCGGGGAAACACTGGTGTGTGTGTTTTCTTCCTCTGTCAAAAACCACTTAAATGGCTTGGCTCATTAATTTATGGGCTTAATTAACATTAAGTGTATAATGCTTTACTCTATAGAAACAATAACTTTGCATTTTAAGAAGTAGATTCCACTGCATAATCGCTGAATTCAAATTAGTGGGTTCTCATGATGTCGCGTTAAACAAGACTTGTAACTGGAATGATAATCTCTAAGGCAATGCAGGAGAATGCAAGTCTACTTTTTCTGCTACCATCATCGTAAGGAGGCTGCCATGTGCCTTTACCAGCCATGAATTTCTTTATTCTAAAGCCACCACAAATGTCAGCCAATGCTGACCACATAATTACGTGGTATGAAACAAAATCAAATTGCACTCCTGGCATTAAGATTAAGAATCCTTTGTTGGTCAATTCCAACTGAAATTTGATTATCTGGGCGCCCGAGGACCTGTTGATGCGGGGGGTTAAGTGCCTTGCTCAAGGGCACAATGGCAGGCAAACGCATCTAGGTTTTTATACAAGCAACCCTCGGGTTGCCAGCTCCCTTTCCGCCCTATTTTTCCCGTTGGACACGGGATTCAAACACGGGATTCGCCACTCTTACCGCTAGGCTACCTGCCGCCCGGGGGATAAAAATCTATTTGACACACTGCCATGATAATAAAACTGGTAGGCCACAATCAGGGGAAAGTAACTGCTGTTACTATCATACATCATTGGACCGTTGATTTAATCATTTAATGTTTTGCATACTGTGAAACAGAAAACAAAACTTACAGTATGTTTTGTGACCTTCATTATTTGTCAAGAATGAAATGTGAGTTTTCTGGAAAAACACAGTTATTTGAAAGAAGTGCATTTCCCTTAAAAAAGCCAGTGCAGTGTGTCGCCAAGATGTAACAGCAATTTGTGAGCACCTGTGTTATTCAGGTTTGAAACACTCGAGTCATAACATTGTAATCACAGAACAGAAGGAATGCGTTACACTATATATGTGAAAGCAGCAGAATAAAAATCAGTCTAGGCTTATCCTTTTTGCCTGTCGCAAATTTCAATACCGAAAAAGCCAGTAGGAGTGTTCTTATTTTCTCAACACTTTATTTTGCATATTTTTATGTGCTTTGCAGAGGGCTCTGGTGATTGTTGATGGATAGATACAGCACACAGTGACAAACTGGGAGACAATGGGAAGACTGCTGCACTAAGTGTCAGCATGCAAGTGGCAAGAGCTGTGTTATACTTTAATTGAGTAGACTCCATGTGCATAATGGTAAGAATAATGCTGTGCATTGTCAAACAGCGAGGCATACTCATTTGGCAACACTGAGCGACAACAATGGGATACCAAGATATGAATTCAGACATCAGCACTGGCAAACAAAGGGTAATGGAACCAGGCAAATTACATCAAAGTTTGAGATAAAGTGGTGATACAGTTCAAATGCAAAAAGGCCTGCTGGAGCTACAAGCGACTGAGACTAAAAGCATCTGCCATGCAGTGAGCTAGAATTGAATGAGTACAGGGACAATAAATGTGACCGCCTGGCTCAATTCGGTCTTATGTAGCAACATTTTAAATGTTTTCTTCTTTTTTTACATTGGATAAAAGTAGAAACTCACAGTTAGAAAATGGTATATCATACACTACAGTTGAAGGAACAATGGGAAAGTAACTCTGCTTTGAAAGTTGATAAACTTGTAACCTCACTTTTGAGAAAATGGACCTTCAATGTTTTGGTAGACCTACTGGAGAGCTCTTCTTCTAAGGATTCACGTGAGAACATGTACTAAAACAACCAAATATTTCAAGACTAAAGGATGGCTTATACTACAGGTATGTTCGTAAATTCAATCTGCGGTGCCAGAGTGTGCACTCTGGGCGTTGGTAAACTCATCCAGTGTGCGTTCAGGGCGCACACTGGATGCTCTGGCCGAGGAGAAGGGTTTATCCGAGCGTTCTGATCGAACAGCACCAGTAAAGCACCCAAGCTAACGTTGGCTAGCTTGCTAGCTACTCCCAGACACAAATGAGGGAACTCTGACCATTTTATGTTATCCAGAGCGTTGGTGACTGTTGTCACAGTGACATCATGAACATTCTATTGAAATGATTACTTGCATAGTAGAGTCTTGTTTATACATGTAACTAGCTAGCTAAACAATTAACTATAATCCCAATCCATAGCATTACTATTCTGCATGAATATGCAGGTAGCTAACCAACCAGGTTGGTAGTTAGCTAGCTAGCTAACATTAGGCTATAACTAGAAATGCAAATGGCTCTGAGATACTAATAATAATACTACACAGCTCATACACGTAACGTTAGCTAGCAAGCTGTACACTTTAACTTGAAATGAAAACAACTTTGTGACAAAATTAGAAATGTGTAATATCTGAAAATGTAACTAGCTAGACTCTCTTACAAGTCCGTATACATGGATGGACGCTTCTCCCTCTGTCACGGATGCCATGGTTGCCCTTAGTTTTTAAGATGGAATCCAGAGACAGGCGTTTTATACAACAGCCTTCTGTGTGTTCTCTTTTCGACTCCCTCTGCATATTTGCAATCAAACGCCAACATTTTCGCCATCTCCTTAGCTATCATACTCTAATTGCACTGTTTTCAAAACTCGGTCCTCCAGAAAGTGGAGAGCAACACCGTCGCAGTTCTACTTCGTGATAGCTTTAAAAAAAAGCTGCGTTAGAAAGGATTACCGACACATACTGACCAGCTCATGTTAAAGACAGAAGCGTGCTATATGGCAGACCAATCCGAACTCCTCTCTCAGCATGTCCAGCCCACTCATTATCTCAGCCAATCATGGCTAGCGGGACGGTTCCTGACTTTTTCTGTGGCTAAAACCAGCAAGTCTCATAATTTAACAATTTTCTTCGTATTTACAGATGGCATACAAGTTTGTTGTTAAAAACCTCTTATGGCTCAAAAATGAGCAGTAAGTATAAGCAGTGGAAAGAGGTGGCCATTTCAAACGGCCTCGTACTCAATTCTTGCTCGTACAATATGCATATTATTTATTACCTTTGGATAGAAAACACCTTCTAGTTTCTAAAACAGGTTTAATTATTTCTCTAAGTGAAACATAACTCTTTTTACAGCCCATTTTCTGTAAAAAGTGACTTTTCCAAGAAGCTATGTCTCTCTTCAAGATACTCTCTATAAAAGGCCTTGGCACTTAGGACTGTACAAACACGTCACACATCTTCCCCTGGTTGTCATGCGGAAGTGAGAGAAAAAATGACTTGATTATCTCTGTCAGGGACTGAAAGGAACCTCTTTGAGTGATAAGTGCGCACTTTATATTTTTTTCTGGGCGCGAGGTAGGAAATGGACTGCGCTCCTGGAAAACACTCGTTATAGATGAATATGACCTCCAGCTTCGATTTTCTTTGATACATGTCACAAAATCATCCTAAAGTATGTTTTTTCAATATACTTTAATTATATTATTGAAATTTATTCTGGACTTTAGACGTGATGCGACGCAAGAATTTTGTCAAGACGGAGAGGTTAGCATGGCATGGCCAGTGTGTCATGCTAATTCAACAGGGACATCGTTCGTTCTAGGTCCAAATGAACACGGTTCTGAACAAAGGACCCTTTGGAGAACATTCTGATGGAAAATCAACAAAGATAAGGACCCAATTTGGGATGCTTTTTCATATATTTGTCGACTGTGCTATCGCTAGCGTTTGACTAGAATCAATGCTGCTGTGTGTTAGCTATTGTAGTAAGCTAATATAACGATATATTGTGTTTTCGCTGTAAAACACTTCAGAAATCGGAAATATTGTCTGTATTCACAAGATCTTTCTCTTTCATTAGCTATCCACCATATATTTTTCTGAAATCTTTTCTGATGTGAAATTAGTAGTTGACGTTGGTGTCTGTTTTCTCTGGCTACTGCCGTGCGATTTCTGACTGTAGCTATGATGGTGGCTAAGATGGTAGCAGTAATGTAAAACTGATTTATAGCTAAAATATTCAACTTTTTCGAACAAAACATAGATTTATTGTGTAACATGTTATAGGACTGTCATCTGAGGGAGTTTTTTCTAGGTTATTTAGGTTAGTTCTAGGTTAGTTAGGTTGGCTTTGCATGCGCTGCATGCTAGCTGCATGCTACCGGTGCTGTGAAAAATATCTGTCTCTCTTTTTGTATTTGGTGGTGAGCTAACATGAATATATGTGGTGTTTTCGCTGTAAACATTTAAAGAATCTGAAATATTGTCTGTATTCACAAGATCTTTCTCTTTCATTAGCTATCCACCATATATTTCTCTGAAATCTTTTCTGATGTGAAATTAGTAGTTGACGTTGGTGTCTGTTTTCTCTGGCTACTGCCGTGCGATTTCTGACTGTAGCTATGATGGTGGCTAAGATGGTAGCAGTAATGTAAAACTGATTTATAGCTAAAATATGCATTTTTTTTTAACAAAACATAGATTTATTGTGTAAATGTTATAGGACTGTCATCTGAGGTAGTTTTTTCTGGGTTATTTAGGTTGGTTTTAGGTTAGTTAGGTTGGCTTGCTGCATGCTACTTCATCCTACTTGTGCTGTGAAAAATGTCTGTCCTCTTTTTTATTTGGTGGTGAGCTAACATAAATATATGTGGTGTTTTCTCTGTAAAACATTTAAAAAATCGGACATGTTGGCTGGATTGACAAGATGTTTATCTTTCAAATGCTGTATTGGACTTGTTAATGTGTGAAAGTTAAATATTTTACAAAAATAGATTTTGAATTTCGCGCCCTGCACTTGCAGTGGCTGTTGTCATATTAATCCCGACGTCGGGATTGCAGCCTGAAGAAGTTAAGGCACATGAAAGTTCACATGTTCCAGAAGGCATCTGCCAAAAAACGCATTTTGATAATAAAAAAAAGTTTACGTTCAAATGGCTCTCCTGTGAAGTAGTGACGCGCGACTTACGCCTAGTTTCCTGACATGAGTCACAAAGAGGGAGGGATGTATGTCAGTCAGAATAACAAACCACGAATGTACACATCATATAGCCTAGGTCTAAAGAATGTTAGTTTCAAATGTGAAACAAGTTCAGGCTATTCCATTGAGCAGAACTCCCTTAATACAGAACCCATTTCAACCTAATTCTTGGGGATCATGATGCAGGTTTTGCCCATGAATGTCTGCTTTAATACATCACAGGTCCAAGCATCACTGGCTATGTAAAGTGGAAAAGGCTAATTGAATGACCACATCAAATACAAAATGTATTACCCTGCAATTGCTCTTGACAGGTGAATTGATGGCATACATTACACAAGCGAATGAGAGGTTTCTACAGTGTAGCCTAGCTGTCCTCACATAGCCATTCGACAGTAGGCTTTAATTGCTACTCTGGTCACAAAGGCGCAACATCGCGAGACTTGCAAGAAAGCTTGCGAAACAGACCAGGCAGGGCTTTGGGGATTGAGAAGTCAATGAGAGAAGTGAAGTGTTCTCGAAATCTAAAAAGGTACAAGCTAGATTTGCGCCAATGTCTTAAATTGAAGGTCCCCCCTAAATAGGGGACCTTCAATCAATTTTGTATTCAATGTCGTGTAAAACGATAGCCCCTATCCGTGAATACAGTGTCTCCTGAAAGCTGGGGACCTTGGCTTTCCAGCCGTACCATACAATCTTTGGTGTGACTTACTACCATATATGGGCATACAGCCGTATAAGGGCAAGTCACACCCATGAGCCCATTTCAAGATGGCTATGACTCACAGTCCGTTAGTGTGGAGAAGCTAAAACTATATAAATCTTGAACAACATTGATATGTGGTGAAAGTGAAGACTCCACAAATGACAATGATATGTTATTGGTCGGCCTCTGACCTACCATTATCGATTCACAGCCCAGAGAGTCAAGAAGTTCATTTTATACTTCGTTTTCACGAAACAACAAACATCTTACAAGGTAAGCTTTGATTTGGTCTGTGTTTGAGCTAGAGCGAAATGATTGATAGGTTTTTACAAACAAAAGTAGCCTATTGTCAATGTTCTCCGATAATGCATGGCTGAATTAGAACATCAAAATGTGCACCCAATGACTACATCTTTGTGCACAAAAAGTGGGGTGTTATCTTTCGACCTGTGGTATAGCGTTAGACTGAGGAGTGGGTAAAGTTAAAGATGGACAGCCGTGTCGCCAATACACATTAAGCTTTACAGCCATATCCGATGACCTGGGTGGGATCATGTAGGACTTGAGTATGTCTTTTGAGTAATATGGCCCATTGCTACCAGCATTGTGAAAGGACTCTCAGAACTCACAGAGCGCATCATAGTATTTTGAACGGATTCTTTCATCGCTTTGAAATAAAAATGTAGTCTCGCGAAAAACCAAGCAAACTACCCAAAGGGGAGTCTAAAGATGTCAAGCCAGGTATACCGAGAAAGAGTATTGAGGAAATTGTTAGTGAGTCAGACAGATGATGGGAGCGTCCTGGACAAAGATGACTTGGGCGGAGAATTTTTTTGTGTGTAGCTTATATCCTGTCTATCATTCTAAAGTAATTACACATTACATATATTTCACATTCGTTTGCTGGTAAAAGTTGCATATATTCTGTGTAACTTTCGAGGCAAACAAATTATCATGGCCAATGTTAAACTGCGTCCCACTGTTTGCATTGTATAGGCTAGTATATTACTTTTACATTACAGTAATGTAATTTTGTTATAGTTGTGGTCAGCTTTTTGTGTGTTTTGGACTATATGTATAGCTTACACCCAGTATAGGCCTATGTAACTGTGTCCCGTTTATGCAATATTTCAAATTTGTTTTCCACTGGCAGGGGTGTAGGCATCAGATTGAACAAAAACAAACCATTATTACTACAAAAATACTCCTCAGCAACCCCCCTCCCCTCCCCTCCCTCCCCATTGGCCCATCCAAACGTATGCAGGCCCGCCGACCAACGAACTTCTGCCTGCACCCCTACTGGGAGGCTATCAAACTCGTAGCCAGTGCTCCTTTGTCTCTTATGTGTCCCACTGTTTGCATTGTGTGTTTCACACCTCAATGTGAGGCACTCTCCAGACAGTGTCCAAATAATCTTATTCATTATGATCTAAAAAGTAAAACTGCTTCTAGATCAGCACTCCTAATCAGAGATGCTTTGTGGACAGAGGTGAGCTTAGTGCTCTTTCTCACCTGGCCAGGTGTGACAGGCCAGTTTACAAAGGCCCTGGCCTGATATGTCCAGTGGGGGAGGGGAGCCTACTGAAGGAGTTAGACATTTACAATGTTTGGCTGTGAGATGGTGTGCTAAAAGTCACCAGTAGGGAATTTGTAGCAACGTTTAGGCTGGATATGATCTTTTTGCATATTGCTTTTACATTAACCCCCCCCCCCCCCCCCAAAAGGGGGAGGAGTTGCAATATGCTGCAGCGATAGCCTGCAAAGTTCTGTCATACTTTCCAGGTCTATGCCAAAACAGTACGAGCTTCTAATTTTAAAAATGAATCTCTCCAGAAATATGTCTCTCACTGTTGCCGCCTGTTACAGACCCCCCTCAACTCCCAGCTGTGCCCTGGACACCATATGTGAATTGATTGCCCCTCACCTAACTTCAGAGTTCGTTATGTTAGGTGACCTAAACTGGGATATGCTTAACTTCTTATGGCTGCAGGGGCAGTATTGAGTAGCTTGGATGAAAGGTGCCCATAGTAAACTGCCTGCTCCTCAGTCCCAGTTGCTAAGATATGCATATTATTATTCGTATTGGATAGAAAACACTATAAAAAGTTTCTAAAACTGTTTGAATGATGTCTGTGAGTATAACAGAACTCATATGGCAGGCAAAAACCTGAGAAAATATCCAAACAGGAAGTAGGAAATCTGAGGTTGGTCGATCTTCAACCAAGATCCCTATTGAACAAACAGTGGGATATGGAGGAGTTTGCACTTCCTACGGCTTCCACTAGATGTCAACAGTCTGTAGAACCTTGTCTGATGCCTCTACTGTGAAGGTGGGCCGAAGGAGACAGGAAATAGTCAGGTCTACCCTTCCAGCTGTTTCAGCTCTACTACACCACTCTCTGTGCTGGGGACACTAGTTTCCAATACCAACAAGTATGGAGACAAGCAGCAGCACGGAAGGGGAGAAGAAGCAACGGAAACATGTCACCATGGGCAACATGCTCTCGTACATTTCCCTGGTGATATACACTACCGTTCAAAAGTTTGGGGTCACTTAGAAATGTCTTTGTTTTTGAAAGAAAAATAACATCAAATTGATCAGAAATACAGTGTAGACATTGTTAATGTTGTAAATGACTATTGTTGCTGGAAATGGCTGATTTTTTATGGAATGATGTGGAAGATGGCAGACGGAAGGGAGGATGGTGCAGCAGGTGCCGCTTCTCCTACAGATGCTGTTATTTTATCTAAAACATCAGGTGTACGCCGACTCCAGCTAAGTCATGCAAAGATTTAAAGCGCAATTATGCATATTATTTACAGTACATTGCCACAATTGTCAGTTATGTAGCTGCTCTACTGATAATCTCAGTGCGTCCTTGCTGGGATGACACAATCAATCTACTGCCGGAGAATACCAACACCAAACACATTGGTTCACTGTTTTACGGGAGCGGACAGTACACAGCATACCATAATGTTCTGAATAATGGCCAAGTCTACCTCGCTCCCTATTCCACTGAACCGCTTAGGAGTAACAAACACAAGTCCAACATTTATCGGAAACTGTTAAACTACCGGTTCACTACCCTCCTGCTCTCCGGGGATGTACAACTCAACCCTGGGCTTAACATCACCGAGCCAGCGATACTCACCGGAGTGGAAAGCAGTGGATGGCCTTGTCCACAG
The DNA here is from genome assembly GCF_002910315.2 of Salvelinus sp. IW2-2015. Classification (NCBI taxonomy): domain Eukaryota; kingdom Metazoa; phylum Chordata; class Actinopteri; order Salmoniformes; family Salmonidae; genus Salvelinus; species Salvelinus sp. IW2-2015. The sequence goes on from NC_036863.1 coordinate 16,601,644, forward strand.
ATCGTCGCCGCTGCGGAAGTGGGTGAGTGCTATGGCCCCATGGTCACCCGGTTTCTCTCGAGTCATAACTCTCAAGTTATCTGGGACCCACGAGCTAAGCCCAAGGGACTACCAGGGGGGCACTTGAACATTTGCAGTGTCATTCCAAAAAGTGATCAAAATCTTCTCACAGACTCCAACCTAGACTTCCTCTGCCTTTCAGAGACATGGCTCCATAAAAACTCTCCACATGCTGCTTTGATTGTGCCTGGCTACAATGTTTTCAGGAGAGACAGGATTGAAGGAAGAGGGGGTCTGATGATTTACATTAAAGAACATATCCGATGTAAACAAATTGAGTGGTCATGTGATAATGAACTAGAATGTATTGGCCTAAACTTTACACTGTCTCCCGAAATATATTTTACCCTTATTGGAACGTATAGACCACCGTTTTTTGATCAGTTTAATAACATGCTTAGGGAATGTGATTCTGGGAAAGAGGTCATCTTAACGGGAAATTTTAACATTAATTACAAGTCTTGTAGGAAAACCCTCAAACGGATCAATAATACCTTTGACCTTACACAGCTAGTTAAAGGGCCAACCAGGGTGACTTGTTGCTCTAAAACACAGATTGATCTGGTGTTTAGTAATAAACCAGAGAGAGTGACTAAATCATTCAATATGGTTACTGGACTATCTTATCATAATCTGACACTTATAGCCAGAAAGCTTTCTAAGAACAGGTTTAACCTCTACTGTTAGGTATTCTGAGTTGATCAGGCTTTCTAAGTTAATTAAATTATTTTGAAAACGCAATTAAGGGAATTATCTGGAATGATCTCTAGTCCTATACAGACGTGGAAGCTGATTGGATTGTGGATCGAAAAACCTGACTACAATAAATGGCTTCCTAAAGAAAATCAAATCCAAACCTGGCCAAAGGAGCACTCTTCCTTGGCTAAATGGATAAATCTGGAAACTGATGAAAGAACGAGATCATGCTCTAAAAACATCCCTAAAGTCCAAATTAGAGCATGACAGACAGGTTTACCATGTTGAGAAATAAGGTGATTAAAGAAATCAGACATGCCAAGGCAAACTTTTTAATTAACATAATTGGTGAAGCAAAGGGAATTTCTAAATTAATCTAGGAGAATCTAAAAAAGTTACAGGGAAAGACCATAGTAACACTGCAAAAAGACTAGAAATCACGGTGAATAACAATCTAACACAGAATGCAGTCGAAATAGCAGTAGCCTTCAATTCCCACTTTGTTGACTGTCAGGGTACTGACACAGAACCCCTCCACTGGTTTCTTTGGCTCAGTGCTAGAGAATGACACTCAACCTGTCTTCATCATAAGGGAGGTTTCTGAGTCAGAGGTGGAGGTGATTCGCTCACTAAAGAATTCTAAAGCCAAAGATATGTTTGGGCTGGACTCTAACTTTCTTAAAAACTACAAGAGTCACTCATTGGCCCCATTACTCAGGTCACCAACACATCTATTGGTCCGGGAGTGTTTCCAAGGGTCTGGAAGTCAGCCATAATAATGGCCATCTTTAAATCGGGTGACCCTGCTGACGTGAGTAACTATAGGCCCATTAGTATACTACCTGTGTTGTCGAAGGTTGTTGAGAAGTGTGTAGCAGAACAACTGATTGCAAACCTCAACAACAGCCCCTTCACATTACACACATGCAGTTTGGCTTCAAAGCAAAACACTCCACAGAAACGGCCAACTGCTTTCTTCTGGAAAATGTGAAGTCCAAGATGGACAAAGGGGGCATTGTTGGGGCTGTGTTTCTGGACCTAAGCAAGGCTTGAAGGCAGGACTCGGTGTGTCAGAGTGAGCAATGAGCTGTCGCCCACTCTTAGCTATGATGTGTCAATACTGGTGCCCCTCCTGTTAAGCCTGTACATTAATGATCTGCCTTCTGTCTGTACTGGGTCTGAAGTTCAAATGTATGCAGATGATATAGTGATATATGTGCATGCAAAGAGCAAACAACAAGCTGCACAAGAACTCACTACTGTAATGGTCCAGGTTACAAAGTGGCTCAGTGACTCATGTTTGAGTCTCAATGAGAGAAAAAACTGTCTGCATGTTCTTCACAAAGAGGGCATTATAGCATTATACTTGATTCCAACCTCTCTTTTAAAAAGCATGTGAAAAAGGTAACTCAAATAACCAAATTCAATTCAAGATAATTTCAGATTTATACAAAGTTGTTTGACTAGAGGTAGCAAAACTGTACTTCAAATCTATGATACTCCCCCACTTAACATACTGCTTGACTAGTTGGGCCCAAGCTTGCTGTACAACATTAAAAACCATTCAGTCTGTCTACAAACAGGCTCTCAAAGTGATTGATAGGAAGCCCAATAGCCATCATCACTGTTACATCCTCAGAAAGCATGAGCTCCTGAGTTGGAAAAATATTGTGCAATACACTGACACATGTCTTGTATTCAAGATCCTAAATGGCCTGGCTCCCCCTCCACTCAGTACTTTAGTTAAACAAAAAACACAAACATATGGCAGCAGATCCACAAGGTCTGCCATGAGAGGTGACTATATAGTTCCCTTAAGGAAAAGGACCTTTAGTCAATCTGCTTTCTCTGTGAGAGCTGCCCATGTTTGGAATACACTGCCATCAGACACACACAAATCACACTTTCACAAAAAAACATGAAGAAATGGCTAAAGGCCCATCAGACTTGTGAACATAATCCCTAGTTGTGTATTGCCGCTTTCCATGTTGTCTGTAGCTTGAGGTGTGGAAACACTGTTGCTTTTATGGATTTCGTCTTGTTGCTTTTTGTGCTATATTTCTCTGTCTGCATGCTACAACTTGCTTGTCCTATGTTGCTCTGTGTGTGCTCACTGCTCATTGAATGTCTGTATTGGTATTGAAATTGTTTTTAATAACCTGCCCAGGAACTGCGATTGAAAATTAGACAGCTGAAAAAAAACGGAACTTTTACAGAAACGTTGATTAATGTGCACTACATAGGCGTACAGAGGCCCATTATCAGCAACCACCACTCCTGTGTTCCAATGGCACGTTGTGTTAGCTAATCCAAGTTTATCATTTTAAAAGGCTAATTGATCATTAGAAAACCCTTTTGCAATTATGTTAGCACATCTGAAAAATTTTGCTCTGAATAAAGAAGCAATAAAACTGGCCTTCTTTAGACTCGTTGAGTATCTCGAGCATCAGCATTGTTGGTTTCGAGTACAGGCTCAAAATGGCCAGAAACAAAAACCTTTCTTCTGAAACTCGTCAGTCTATTCTTGTTCTGAGAAATGAAGGCTACTCCATGCGAGAAATAGCCAAGAAACTGAAGATCTCGTACAACGCTGTGTACTACTCCCTTCACAGAACAGAGCAAACTGTCTCGAACCAGAATAGAAAGAGTGGGAGGCCCCGGTGCACAACTGAGCAAGAGGACAAGTACATTAGTGTGTCTAGTTTGAGAAACAGACGCCTCACAAGTCCTCAGCTGGCAGCTTCATTAAATAGTACCCGCAAAACACCAGTCTCAACGTCAACAGTGAAGAGGCGACTGCTGCCCTCAAAGCTCATCAATAAGCTAAGGACCCTGGGACTAAACACTTCCATCTGCAACTGGATCCCGCCCCCTGGTGGTAAGGGTAGGTAACAACACATCCGCCACACTGATCCTCAACACAGGAGCCCCTCAGGGGTGTGTGCTCAGTCCCCTCCTGTACTCCCTGTTCACTCATGACTGCACGGCTAGGCATGACTCCAACACCAACGTTAACTTTGCCGATGACACACCAGTGGTAGGCCTGATCACCTACAACAACGAGACCGCCTATATAGGGAGGTCAGAGACCTGGCCGTGTGGTGCCAGGACAGCCTCTCCCTCACTGTGATGAAGACAAAAAGGTGATGATTGTGGACTACAGGAAAAGGAGGACCGAGCACGCTCTCATTCTCATCGACGGGGCTGTAGTGGAGCAGGTTGAGAGCTTCAAGTTCCTTGGTGGTCACATCACCAACAAACTATCATGGTCCAATCACACCAAGACAGTCGTGAAGAGTACACGACAAACCTATTCCCCCTCAGGAGACTGAAAATATTTGGCATGGGTTTTCAGATCCTCAAAAAGTTTTACAGCTGCACCATCGAGAGCATCCTGATGGGTTGCATCCCAGCCTGGTTTGGCCACTGCTCGGCCTCCCAGGGTAATGCGTACGGCCCAGTACATCACTGGGGCCAAGCTTCCTGCCATCCAGGACCTCTATACCAGGCGGTGTCAAAGGAAAGCCCTAAAAATTGTCAAAGACCCCAGCCACCCTAGTCATAGACTGTTCTCCCTGCTACCGCACGGCAAGCGGTACCAGAGCATCAAGTCTAGGTCCATGAGGCTTCTGTACAGCTTCTACCCCCAAGCCATGAGACTCCTGAACATCTAATCAAATGCCCCCCCCCCCATTTACACCGCTGCTACTCTATTATCTATGCATAGCCACTTTAATAACTACACCTACATGTACATATTACCTCGGCTGGCCGGTGCCCCCGCACTTTGGCTCTGTACCAGTACCCCATGTATATAGTCTTGCTATTGTTATTTTACTGCTGCTCTTTAACTACTTGTTACTTTTAGTTCTTATTCCTATTTTTTATACTGCAATGCTGGTTAGGAGCTTGTAAGTAAGCATTTCACTGTAAGGTCTACACCTGTTGTATTCGGCACATGTGACAAATACAATTTGATACACTACAACCTTACCACTGTGATTGTCAACTCTGCAAGTCGGTCATTAAATGAACACGTCTCTGTAGCATTAAGTGCTTACGCTTAATTTGTAGTTTGTCAGGTTTGCAGACAAGGTATGTTGACAGAATGGAAGGAAAGGAAAGCTCAGGTTGATAATTGATAGTGAAGTTTCCTGGACCCAGGAGGGCACTGCTATGCAAAACAAATGCTGCCAAACTCAGTTTTTCAGCGTCATGCTACACGACCGTAAACAGATTAAATGCTTCAACACCAGGTGTTGGTCTCATGACCTGATGCTAAGGCTTATGTATTTTTCTTTACAAAACTTTCCCCAGTTTATCTCCAGTTCAGTTCCCGCCCATCCTGCAAGAAAAATCATTAAGGCAGATTTTACAGACCTGTTCAATTTGGACAACAAGATCTCGGAGATACAACAGAAAATCTAATGGCAGCAGAGAAATGTTGGTCCTTAGGGAACACTCACCAGGTTGAAAGGATTGCTGTCAATGCCATATTTTTCCAGATTGGTCAGCAGCTTCTGTACTTTGCAGGGGGCTGCCGGGAATAACGAGGAGGAGCGACTCCCACATGATCAATTATAACGCTTTCCAGACACACCAGCATGCTACTGTCTCTCCCAGGCTGGCAACTGACCTTGCTCACCAAAATACTAACGTGATCGTGTTTTCTTCAGTATGCCAGCCTCTCCTCAGCAAGTAGAAGTGGTGGTGGTGGTGGTGGGGGGTGAATAGAACTTTTCAGGGAGATTGAAAGCCAACTGACGCTGTGCAGTTTCAATGAACAGTTTAATTTCATATTACTATATTCTAATGTGCTTCTCATACAATATACAGCCTGCATTTTCAATTATAGAAGCACATGGGCAAATTAGTATTTAAAAAAACACATTTTCCAATTAAATTTCTTTAAGCTAACGGAGTTTTAATGATGCCTAAAAATACAAATCATGGCTTGAGCTCAGACTAGTGCTGAAAAGCCATGACCCTGTACGTGTCTGAACGACGAAAGGTGCAGAAATGGATGACCTCTTACTTGGTGGTTTCAATTATGTCAACGTTCTATGTCCTCTTTTGCTGACAAAAAAGCACATTCACATTTCTTGCATAACTGTACAATTAGGAATGGTACATTTATTTTACACTCAATGCAGTCCCTGATAAACACAAGTAGGCATACTGTAACTGTGAAAATAGTAAAAAGAGAAAATATGCTGTAGGCATAGGCCTAATAAAATGTGTGAGAGCCTAGACCAGACCATGGCAAGAGAAAAGAAATGTCCAACTTCCACATAGGCACTATGAAACAATTTGAGCACATGGCCCTAGAGGTTGAGGTGTGATGACGGTCAACCAAGATAATACCTTGTAACAACATACTGAAACCAGCTTCCATCTGATATTCATGGACACATGTTTCCATTAATGGTTCAGTACAATAAGGGGAATCATACATACTCTGTGTACAAAACATTAAGAACACCTTCCAAATATAGAGTTGCCACTATTTTGCCCTCAGAACAGCGTCAATTTGTCAGGGCATGGACTCCACAAGGTGTCGAAAGCGTTCCACAGGGATGCTGGCCCATGTTGACTTAAATGCTTCCCACAGTTGTGTCAAGTTGGCTGGTGGACCATTCTTGATACACACGGGAAACTGTTGAGCGTGAAAAACCCAGCAGTGTTGCACTTGACACACTCAAACCGCTGTGCCTGACACCTACCATACCCTGTTCAAAGGCACTTAAATATTTTGTCTTGCCCATTCACCCTCTGAATGGCACACATACACAATCAATGTCTCAATTGTATCAAGGCTTAAAATCATTTTTTAACCTGTCTCCTCTTTATCTACACTGATTGAAGTGGATTTTACAAGTGACATCAATAAGGGATCATAGCTTTCACCTGGATTCATCTGGTCAGTCTATGTCATGGAAAGCGCAGGTGTTCATAATGTTTTGTACACTCAGTATACATCACTGACATTGAGCGTCTGACCTACAACAACTAAATTGCTATTGATCTGTGGCAGTGGTCATGTTAATAAGAGAGAAGGCCTCTAAACTCAACTGGTGCCTCAATGTACTTGCTCCATCCCTAAAGACTAAGTGACCAAAACCAATCATTCTCTATAGCCTAGAATTAACATACTGTATGTAATTTCTCATGCTTAATTTTTCAGGATACACAAAACATCAGTCCTGGCCTCTCATCTGCACAATAATAATAATAAAATGTAAAAAAGGAAAGTCTCACACAGGCAACATCTGTGTGACAATGTCAGCTGGTAGTCACACCAGATAGGTTTTTTGCATAACTTCCCCATTGAGAGGACATGAATGCCATGTCATCAGAAGTATCGACTAAGTACGAGGCTCCCAGTCAGTGGGCCTCAGCGGCTTGGCAGTCCTTGGCCATTTTTTCCTGTCGCTGTTTTGTCCAATAAATTGCTACTCTTGGCCCATTCAAGTCCCGACATGAGGGCAATTAAGAGTGTGCAGCAGGAACCTTTGCCTTCGATTACCATTAGCTGGGAAATATAAAAGAGCAGTGGATGAGAAAAAAGGATTAGGTGCCTTCCCTTTACGATGCAGCTTTATCACCCCATTACATTCACTGAGATGTCCCTTACCATGGGCACCGATCGATAGGCTACTGGTTTGGGTGAAGTGGTATTATTGCTTGGGTTGCACTCTGCAGACTCTGCTGAAGATAACATTTGGGGGTGGGGGGTTCAGTGGCAGGGCAATTAAGACTGTTAAAGTAAGCCAAAGTAACGACTCATATGTTAAACAGCCCAAGCAAATGACCTGGAATAAACTTGCTTTGTCCTGTAGGCTTACACAGTTCTCTTATGAAGACTAGCCTATTCTCTCTCTGCATAACTTTCAACATCGTGGTAATTACTTGGTAGAAGCCCCAGCAGCATCTCAGAGCAAAATCTTTTGCACAACAGGGAACATTTATCCTGGCAAAGAGTAGGTGACCGAAGCACGTACATTAATCCCTCAATTGGATGAAAAGTCTGTCCTTGCATGAAAATATTCTTGCTTCATACAGTGCTGCAAGTTCCACTAATTCCAAAACCTCATTCTGACTTATAGTATGTTGAGAGAGACAATGCAACATGGCATTACATACATGATAACACTGAGGAACTGTAACCATCTCAGCGCCAAGAGCTATTGAGGGAGCACGACTTGCAACAGCATCGCCAATATCATGCAAATTATTAAAAAAATGGGAAAGTGATACGCCGCTAAGAACAAGAAAAATCCACTCCTGGAAAATGACTGACTTAATAAATAATAGACCCGCGCTCATATGAGAAGAATAATTCTCAAGTGGAGGAATGATGGCACCTCGATATGAGAAAAGAAAGTGCTCCTTGAGGATTCCACAGATTTGCGCCACGCATAGCCTACACACGTGTCACAATTCATTGACATCAAACTACCATCGTCTCACAGAGATTGAAGAATACACATAAAATAGTAGGACGTTGATAAAAACAAAGTGGTCATAGGAGAAGACATTTCACAAAAGCAGTAGGGGAGCGGAGAGGACAGTTGGAAGACTGTGCCACTACAGACAGAAGAATTACAGTTTAAGAGGAGAGTTACAGCTCTACTGCCTGCTAGCATCACATTTATCTCAAATTAAGGTAAGGCACTATATGCCTTCCCAGAACACTGCTTTCTGTTATCCAAAAATAACTGAACCATGTCATTCTGAGCATTTGGCCTGTACTTTAGCACGGTATACATTGCTAGAAAACAATTGCTGACAAACAGAATAGAATGCGCAGAAACTATATTGAAATGGGAATATTCATGGCACCCTACTTATGTCACTGACATTAGAATAATGAGGGAGAGGCACTTGCACTTAGTGGTACATTTTCAATATGGTGTTCCTAAGGGTGCCACAGTCGGTCTGTATGAATAGCCAGTAGATTACTGACTCTGGGGAAAACACACAACAAGTGAGCTAAATAAAGCTTCTTATTTGCCTGGAACTTCCCATGTCCCCAAGGGTAGCCTCAAGTTTTAAAAGGGTCGGATTAGGAGCTTTCAATACGATCTCACAAGGCCTCAAGAGACCCACCTTTTCCCTTGCATTCATTTCAGGGCATCACTATTCCCAATACGCTAGCTCCACATTAAATATTAATTCTGTGGGTAAGAGCTCGGAGTACCCATAAATACATCTAAGGTAGAACACAAAATGCTGAGCAAGATTTAATTGACTGAGGAGAGACTTCTGTTTTCTTAATAAGCAGTGCAGAGTTGAAACATTTTCTGATTCCAAGCCATAGCACCCAACTAAAATCAGCAAAAAAATGATAATTCATAAAAATCCAAATAACTTCACAGATCGTCATTGTTAAGGGTTTAAACACTGTTTCCCATGCTTGTTCAATGAACCATAAACATGCACCTGTGGAACTGTCGTTAAGACACTAACAGCTTACAGACGGTAGGCAATTAAGGTCACAGTTATGAAAACTTAGGACACTAAAGAGGCCTTTCTACTGACTCTGAAAAACACCAAAAGAAAGATGCCCAGGGTCCCTGCTAATCTGCGTGAATGTGCCTAAGGCATGCTGCAAGGAGGCATGAGGACTGCAGATGTGGCCAGGGCAATAAATTGCAATGTCCGTACTGTGAGACGCCTAAGACAGCGCTACAGGGAGACAGGACGGACAGCTGATCGTCCTCACAGTGGCAGACCACTGGCACATCCAGTACATCCGAACATCACACCTGCGGGACAGGTACAGGATGGCAACAACAACTGCCCGAGTTACACCAGGAACATACAATCCCTCCATCAGTGCTAAGACTGTCCGCAATAGCCGAGAGGCTGGAGTGAGGGCTTGTAGGCCTGTTGTAAAGCAGGTCCTCACCAGACATCACCGGCAACAACGTCACCTATGGGCACAAACCCACCGTCGCTGGACCAGACAGGACTGGCAAAAAAGTGCTCTTCAATCACTGTCTCACCAGGGGTGATGGTCGGATTCGCGTTTAAGGTCGAAGGAACGAGCGTTACACCGAGGCCTGTACTCTGGAACAAGATCGATCTGGAGGGTCCGTCGTGGTCTGGGGGCGGTGTGTCACATCATCTTTGGACTGAGCTTGTTGTCATTGCAGGCAATCTCAACGCTGTGCGTTACAGGGAAGACATCCTCCTCCTTCATGTGGTACCCTTCCTGCAGGCTCATCCTGACATGACCCTCCAGCATGACAATGTCACCAGCCATACTGCTCGTTCTGTGCGTGATTTCCTGCAAGACAGGAATGTCAGTGTTCTGCCATGGCCAGCGAAGAGCCCGGATCTCAATCCCATGTAGCACATCTGGGACCTGTTGGATCGGAGGGTGAGGGCTAGCGCCATTCTCTTCAGAAATGTCCAGGAACTTGCAGATGCTTTGGTGGAAGAGTGGGGTAACATCTCACAGCAAGAACTGGCAAATCTGGTGCAGTCCATGACAAGGTGATGCACTGCAGTACTTAATGCAGCTGGTGGCCACACCAGATACTGACTGTTACTTTGGATTTTGATCCCCCCTTTGTTCAGGGACACATTATTCAATTTCTGTTAGGTCACATGTCTGTGGAACTTGTTCAGTTTATCTCTCAGTTGTTGAATCTTCTGTTCACACATGTTAAGTTTGCAGTGAGAGGATGTTTCTTTTTTTGGTGAGTTTATATAGAGAGTATAAATAACACAACTATATTAACATTCCAATGTTGGTGGTTGAAAAATATGTAACTCCAATCTTACACTACATGACCAAAAGTATGTGGACACCTGCTTGTCGAAATCACAGGCATTAATATGGAGTTGGTCCCCCCTTTGCTGCTATTACAGCCTCCAATCTTCTGGGAAGGCTTTCCACTAGAACATTGCTGCGGGGACAGCCACAAAAGCATTAGGGAGGTTGGGCACTGATGTTGGGCACTGATGTTGGGCGATTAGGCCTGGCTCCCAGTCGGCATTCCAAATTATCTCAAAGGCGTTCGATGGGTTAACGTCAGGGCTCTGTGCACACCAGTCAAGTTCTTCCACACCGATCTTGACACAACAATTTCTGTATGGACCTCGCTTTATGCATGGGGGCATTGTCATGCAGAAACAGGAAAGGGCCTTCCCCAAACTGTTGCCACAAAGTTGGAAGCACAGAATCGTCTAGAATGTCATTGTACGCTGTTGCATTAAGATTTCCCTTCACTGGAACTAGGGCCTAGCCCGAACCAGGAAAAACAGCCCCAGACCATGAATTCCTCGTACACCCAACTTTACTGTTGGCACTATGCATTGAGGCAGGTAGCGTTCTCCTGGCATCCGCCAAACCCAGATTAATTCGTCAGACTGCCAAATGGTGAAGCATGATTCATCATTCCAGAGAACGCGTTTCCACTGCTACAGAGTCCAATTGCGGTGAGCTTTACACCAATCCAGGCGACGCTTGGCATTGGGCATGGTGATCTTAGGATTTTGTGTGGCTACTCTGCATTGGAAACCCATTTCATGAAGCTCCCGATGAACAGTTATTGTGCTGACGTTGCTTAGTGAGTGTTGCAACTTTTACGCGCTTCAGCGGCGCCATTCTGTGAGCTTGTGTGGTCTACCACTTCATGGCAGAGCCGTTGTTGCTCCTAGACATTTCCACTTCACAATAACACCACCTACAGTTGACCGGGGCAGCTCTTGCAGGGCAGAAATTTGACAAACTGACTAGTTGGAAAGGTGGCATCCTATGACGGTGCCACGTTGAAAGTCACTGAGCTCTTCAGTAAGGCCATTATACTACCAATGTTTGTTTATGGAGATTGCATGGTGGCGTGCTCAATGTTATACACCTGTCAGCAACGGGTGTGGCTGAAATAGCCATATCCACTAATTTGAAGGGGTGTCCACGTACTTTTGTATATATACCCTGATTAGTTGCTATTCAAACACCAGAGAAACTGGCACTATTTGTTTACTTTCCATAGATGCTCATACGTGCATTATAACAGAGTCTAGAGGTCGACCGATTATGATTTTTCAACGCCGATACCGATTATTGGAGGACCAAAAAAAGCCGATACCGGTTAATCGGACGATTTTTTATTTTTATTTGTAATAATGACAATTACAACAATACTGAATATAATACATCAATAAAATCAATTTAGCCTCAAATAAATAATGAAACATGTTCAATTTGGTTTAAATAATGCAAAAACAAAGTGTTGGAGAAGAAAGTAAAAGTGCAATATGTGCCATGTAAAAAAGCTAACATTTCAGTTCCTTGCTCAGAACATGAGAACATATGGGAGCTGGTGGTTCCTTTTAACATGAGTCTTCAATATTCCCAGGTAAGAAGTTTTAGGTTGTAGTTATTATAGGAATTATAGGACTATTTCTCTCTATACGATTTGTATTTCATATACCTTTTACTATTGGATGTTCTTATATGTTCTTATATTTAACTACCCTAGAGAAGTTAAAATGGTCGAATCCGGAAACTATCATTTCGAAAACAAAAAGTTTATTCTTTCAGTGAAATACGGAACCGTTCTGTATTTTATCTAACAAATGGCATCCCTAAGTCTAAATATTACTGTTACATTGTACAACCTTCAATGTTATGTCATAATTATGTACAATTCTGGCAAATTGGCTAAATGTATTTTATTGATGTATTATATTAAGTTAAAATAAGTGTTCATTCAGTATTGTTGTAATTGTCATTATTACAAATAAATAAAAAATTGTTCATTAATCGGTATCGGCTTTTTTAAAAATCATAATCGGTCGACCTCTAATATACATATATATACACATATATACATACATACACCCACATAAACATGACTATTTATCACAAAATGTGATTATAAATATTTAAAATCAGTCGTCTTCCTTAAATGAAGGGAATGATGATGCAATCTTTGCGAGAGGGAGGGAATCAGATTTCATTGGTCCTCAATTCATGGCTCAGTAATTTCATTCAGAGAAAGTGAAGTTGGCCGTGAGTTCACCTGCCCCAGAGCAAGTTAGTTCTGAAGGATTTGTTTGCCAAAGAAATTTCTGGCTAAAAGGTGACCCACTTTGTATTTTGTTATTCCGAGTTGACAAAAGTTACCTCGCTAACACCTCAAACCTGCTTCGTAGGATACCCATCAGGCGTGCAAACATAAAACAGTGCGGACTCAGAAATTTGAACAATTAAATTAACCTGCAGGAACAACTACCATTCCTTTTAGCTGAAGCAATGAAATCTAAATCTAAGCATACCGGAAATATAATGATCAGGCTTTTGTACTTACTGACAGGACGTCTGGTGGAAAAACCGGCAGTACACAGCATAGGCCCCCGCAAATACAAATCTACTGTTCCATCACTAATTCAAATGTATTTTCCCCAATCCTTTTGCTACATTTGAAAAGAAATACAAAATTACAAGTAAGGGTAATTTTCCTTGATATTAGACTTCCATAACACCAAGCTCATGGTCTGTAGATCCCCAAACTCATAACTGTAAATTATAACTGAACTAAATGTACTGGAAAATGCAAAATTCAGAGTAAACCCCATTGGAGTCACAGACCCTAAACTCAGCTTTGGTTTCAAATCAGTACTTTCTGATGTGTGGAATACGGAAAGCACTAACATGTAAAACACAAGAGTTTCAATATTTTAATATTCTAGTAAATGAAAATCGTGGGGGGGAATATGTGAAAGCTCCAACAAACAGTTCCTAGATCATAATTTTAGCAAATTAACAAGTATACAAAATATTAAGGACACCTTCCTAATATTGAATTAACCTCCCCCTTTTTTGCCCTCAGAACTGCCTCAATTCGTCAGGACATGGACTCTACAAGGCGTCGAAAGCGTTCCACAGGGATGCTGGCCCAGGTTGACTCCAATGCTTCCAACAGTTGTGTTAAGTTGGCTGAATGTCCTTTGGGTGGTGGACCATTCTTGATGCTCATGGGAAACAGTTAAGCGTGAAAAACCCAGCAACGTTGCAGTTCTTGACACTCAAACAAGTGCGCCTGGTACCTACTACCATTTCCCATTCAAATCCACTTAAATCTTTTGTCTTGTCCATTCACCTTCAATGGCGCACATACACAATCCATGTCTCAATTGTCTCAAGGCTTAAAAGTCCTTAAAAGTCAATCTTCAGTGCACCATAGAATTGACGCTTTTCCCTATGTTGCTATGTGCATAATAGCAAAGTTAACAAGCATATTGAGAACAATACGGAGGCAGCAGCAGCGACGAGGAAACAGCCCTTGCCTTAGCCTAATTGTCTAAGAGGAAATCTGGAGAGGGGGGGGCGAGAGGAAATCTCAACTAAATTAGGTCTATAAATCAATAGTCTATAATCAATAGCTTAACTGTTAAATGAGCCTGGCTTATTAAATCATCCATATATAGTGGGGAGAACAACTATTGGATACACTGCCGATTTTGCAGGTTTTCCTACTTAAAAAAGCATGTAGAGGTCTGTAATTTTTTATCATAGGTACACTTCAACTGTGAGAGACGGAATCTAAAAACAAAATCCAGAAAATCACACTGTATGATTTTTAAGTAATTAATTTGCATTTTATTGAATGACATAAGTATTTGATACATCAGAAAAGCAGAACTTAATATTTGGTACAGAAACCTTTGTTTGCAATTACAGAGATCATACGTTTCCTGTAGTTCTTGACCAGGTTTGCAACACACTGCAGCAGGGATTTTGGCCCACTCCTCCATACAGACCTTCTCCAGATCCTTCAGGTTTCGGGGCTGTCGCTGGGCAATACGGACTTTCAGCTCCCTCCAAAGATTTTCTATTGGGTTCAGGTCTGGGAGACTGGCTAGGCCACTCCAGGACCTTGAGATGCTTTCTTACGGAGCCACTCCTTAGTTGCCCTGGCTGTGTGTTTCGGTCGTTGTCATGCTGGAAGACCCAGCCACGACCCATCTTCAATGCTCTTACTGAGGGAAGGAGGTTGTTGGCCAAAATCTCGCGATACATGGCCCCATCCATCCTCCCCTCAATACGGTGCAATCGTCCTGTCCCCTTTGCAGAAAAGCATCCCCAAAGAATGATGTTTCCACCTCCATGTTTCACGTTGGGATGGTGTTCTTGGGGTTGTACTCAATCTTCTTCTTCCTCCAAACACGGCGAGTGGAGTTTAGACCAAAAAGCTCAGACCACATGACCTTCTCCCATTCCTCCTCTGGATCATCCAGATGGTCATTGGCAAACTTCAGACGGGCCTGGACATGCGCTGGCTTGAGCAGGGGGACCTTGCGTGCGCTGCAGGATTTTAATCCATGGTGGCGTAGTGTGTTACTAATGGTTTTCTTTGAGACTGTGGTCCCAGCTCTCTTCAGGTCATTGACCAGGTCCTGCCGTGTAGTTCTGGGCTGATCCCTCAACTTCCTCATGATCACTGACGCCCCACGAGGTGAGATCTGGCATGGAGCCCAAGACCGAGGGTGATTGACCGTCATCTTCAACTTCTTCCATTTTCTAATAATGCGCCAACAGGTTTGCCTTCTCACCAAGCTGCTTGCCTATTGTCCTGTAGCCCATCCCAGCCTTGTGCAGGTCTACAATTTTATCCCTGATGTCCTTACACAGCTCTCTGGTCTTGGCCATTGTGGAGAGGTTGGAGTCTGTTTGATTGAGTGTGTGGACAGGTGTCTTTTATACAGGTAACGAGTTCAAACAGGTGCAGTTAATACAGGTAATGAGTGGAGAACAGGAGGGCTTCTTAAAGAAAAACTAACAGGTCTGTGAGAGCCGGAATTCTTACTGGTTGGTAGGTGATCAAATACTTATGTCATGCAATAAAATGCAATGATTACTTAAAAATCATACAATGTGATTTTTTCTGGATTTTTGTTTTAGATTCCGTCTCTCACAGTTGAAGTGTACCTATGATAAAAATTAGACCTCTACATGCTTTGTAAGTAGGAAAACCTGCAAATTCGGCAGTGTACCAAATACTTGTTCTCCCCACTGTACATCTACAGAAATAAGACAGCTCTTGCTTCTGTTTGAGTGTTTGTTTACTAGCCTACTGATTCCGTGAGCAAGAAGGCTCATGAAAAGGATAAAAAATGTTGGATAAAGCAATTTCACAGATTCGGCTGTTTTTAATATTTGCTATGCTGTAATAAAGGCTTTTCAATTGTTTTTCGTTACACTGTTCCAAATGGTAAGAAAAAATATATAAATATTGTAATCTAACAGCAACAGTTTGGCACACATAATACACACGCAACGCTTGCTCCTTTACAATCAATTTTCTTGATCTCCAGTAGTTTCGACAAGTAAGTCAAATGTCTTCCACAGATCTGACTTCCCCTTTCCCTTCTGAGCAACCAGTAAACATTCACCTGTTTCGAGTTTCTTTTGCAAGTCCTACGCATCAATTTTGCGGTCACGTGTTACGATTTTGTTACACCCGATTTATTGATGTGATTATTACAGGCTGAAGGTCAGTCCCAATTGGTCACATGCATGCAATGCTTATATGTTTCACATAGAGAGAGCAAGAATTGAGGGAATAAGAGAAAAATACATCAACAAAATATGGATTTCAGTAACAGAGTTCAGTAAGAAACTAAATAACACACTTGTTGTGATGCCTTTTCAATGCAGTAGGGAGGAGAGACGACATGCACCAGTCACACAGGCACTCGCTGTCATTTTTTCAAGCTCTTTGAGTAATTTGTGTGTGTTAATTATTTAACCAAACACTGTGCTTACAGCATCAGACATGTTCAGTGAATATGTACCGTACCAGTCAAAAGTTGACACCTATTCATTCCAGGGTTTTTCTTTATTCATACTATTTTCTACATTACGGAATAATAGTGAAGACATCAAAACTATGAAATAACACATATGGAATCATGTAGTACCCAAAAACATGTTAAACAAACATTCTAGTAGCCAGCCTTTGCCTTGATGACAGCTTTGCACACTCTTGGCACTCTATCATCCAGCGTCATGAGGAATGCTTTTCCAACAGTCTTGAAGGAGTTCCCACATATGCTGAGCACTTGTTGGCTGCTTTTCCTTCACTCTGCGGTCAATCTCATCCCAAACCATCTCAAATGGTTTGAGGTCTGGTAATTGTGGAGGCCAGGTCATCTGATGCAGCACTCCATCACTCTCCTTCTTGGTCAAATAGCCCTTACACAGCCTGGAGGTGTGTTGGGTCCTGTTGAAAAACAAATGATAGTGGGGCTAAGCACAAACCAGATGGGATGGCTTATCGCTGCAGAATGCTGTGGTAGCCATGCTGGTTAAGCGTGCCTTGAATTCTAAATAACTCTCAGAAAGTGTCGCCAGCAAAGCACCCCCACATACCTCCTTCTCCATGCTTCACGGTGGGAACCACACCAACGGAGATCATCCGTTCACCTACTCTGTCTCACAAAGACACAGCGGTTAGAACCAAAAATGTCAAATTTGGACTCATCAGACCAAAAGGACAGATTTCCACTGGTCTAATGTCCATTGCTCGTGTTTCTTGGCCCAAGCAAGTCTCTTCTTATTATTGGTGTCCTTTAGTAGTTCTTATTATTGGTGTCCTTTAGTAAGGGTTTCTTTGCAGCAATTTGACCATGAAGGCCTGATTCACAAAGTCTCCTCTGAACAGTTGATGTTGAGATGTGTCTGTTACTTGAATTCTGTGAAGCATTTATTTGGGCTGCAATCTGAGGTGCAGATAACTCTAATGAACTTATCCTCTGCAGCAGAGGTAACTATGGGTCTTCCCTTCCTGTGGCAGTCCTCATGAGAGCCAGGTTCATCATAGGTTTTTGCGACTGCACTTGAAGAAACTTTAAAAGTTCTTGAACTTTTCCAGATTGACTGATCTTCATTTCTTAAAGTAATGGACTGTCGCTTCTCGTTGCGTATTTGAACTGTTCTTGCCATAATATGGGCTTGGTCATTTACCAAATAGGGCCATGTTCTGTACGCCACCCCTACCTTGTCACAACACAACTGATTGGCTCAAACGCATTAAGGAAAGAAATTCCACAAATTCACATTTAACAAGGCACACCTGTTAATTGAAATGCATTCCAGGTGACTACCTCATGAAGCTGGTTGAGAGAATGCCAAGAGTGTGCAAAGCTGTCATCAAGGCAAAGGATGTCTACTTTGAGAATCTAAAATATATTTTGATATGTTTAACCTCACTAGGGTACGTGGGACGCTAGCATCCCACCTGGCCAACATCCAGTGAAATTGCAGAGCGCCAAATTCAAAAACAGAAATACTCATTATAAAAATTCATAAAACATACAAGTGTTATACATCGGTTTAAAAGATTAACTTCTTGTTAATCCAACCACAGTGTCAGATTTCAAAAAGGCTTTATGGCAAAAGCATACCATGTGATTATCTAAGAACAGCGCCCAGCAGACAAATCATTACAAACAGTTACCAGCCAAGTAGAGGAGTTACACAAGTCAGAAATAGCGATAAAATGAATCACTTACCTCTGATGATCTTCATATGGTTGCACTCACAAGACTCCCATTTACTCAATAAATGTTCCTTTTGTTCGATAAAGTCCCTCTTTATATCCAAAAATCGCAGATTTGTTCACGCGTTTTCTTCAGTAATCCACAGGCTCAAACGCAGTCACAACAGGCAGACGAAAAATCCAAATAGTATCCGTAAAGTTCGTAGAAACATGTCAAACGATGTTTATAATCAATCCTCAGGTTGTTTTTAGCCTAAATAATCGATAATATTTAAACCGGACAATAACGTCGTCAATATAAAAGGTAAACACAAAAGGTAAACACGAAAGGCGCACTCTGTCGCACGCATGAAAAACCTCTGGGACACTGTAGGGTCCACTCATTGAGTGGTCTTACCCTCTCATTTTTCAGAATACAAGCCTGAAACAATTTCTAAAGACTGTTGGCATCTAGTGGAAGCCATTGGAAGTGCAATTTGAGTCCAAAGTCAATGGATACTGTAATGGCATTCAATAGAAAACTACAAACATAAAAAAATACCACTTCCTGGATGGATTTTTCTCAGGTTTTCACCTGCCAAATCAGTTCTGTTATACTCACATACATTATTTGGACAGTTTTGGAAACTTTAGTGTTTTCTATCCAAATCTACCAATTATATGCATATCCTAGCTTCTGGGCCTGAGTAGCAGGCAGTTTACTTTGGGCACGCTTTTCATCCGGAGGTGAAAATAGTTGCCCCCTACCCTAGTGAAGTTAATACTTTTTTGGTTACATGTTATTTCATAGTTGAGGTCTTTACTATTTTTCTACATTGTAGAAAATAGTTTTTTTTAAATATAGAAAAACCCTGGAATGAGTAGGTGTGTGTGTCTAAACTTTTGACTGGTACTGTAGTATTTTATTCAAACACATTGGTTGAAAGAACAAGACAATTTTTTGGGGGGGGGGTTCAGGGACAGCCCTAGTATTTTACATTTCTCATATGTTCAAATTTTGAAATCACAGAGAAGTAACTCAAGCTTTTTTTATCTGTTATTTTCACACCTATTCCCAACTTAACCCGCCAAGACAATGTGCTGTAGGATGTTGGTACCCAGCTGATGCATCTCCCTCTCCTCTCACTGAATGAATGACAAATGGATGAATAGGCAATAATTGTACACATTACTTCACAATTGAATTTAAATTAGGCCTAACTAAATGATAAGGAGGGTTTAGAGGTTGATTTAATTTAGAAAGACAACAGTGTAATGATGAGTTTGTGTTATGCCTAGTTATCAGCTTTGGCACTCATGTTAATAGCAATTAATTTGACCGCGCAACCTTGCGTGTTGATATAATTTCCTTTTACATTTTACTTTGAAAAATAAGCTGTTACAGAACTGTTTTATTTACTGTAACTCAAATGTATTGTAAGGGAAAGGAAAACATGCTACGTGTTGTAGTAGGCCTTTAGAATAATGCAAGACATATGCTTGACTATCCGAGTTGATGATCAGGAGGGAAGCAAACGATGCCAGCCCACTGAATGAATGACAAATGGATGAATGAGTGATAATTATGCACATTACTTCACAATCAAATTTGAATTAGGCCTAAATGAATGATAAGGAGGGTGAGGAGGTTGATTTAATTTCAAACAACAATAGTGTAATCATGAGTTTGTGTTATGCTTATTTATCAGTGTTGCGCTCATGTTAATAATTTCACTGCGCACCTTGCAGGTTGATACCGTTCTCTTTTACGTTTGATTTGTAAAAAGAAGCTGTTACGGGACTTTTTTATTTACTATAACGCTATTACTAATCACATTTAATGTAAGGGAAACAAAAACATGCAGTAGGCCTTTAGAATAATGCTAAACATACAATGCCAGTTAGCCTGCACATCCGGCCAACTGAAACTACACCTAAACTATACCGAAACTAATTTCACATAATAAAAGCTAGCCTGGACACAAGATTAAATTGACAATAGTTTGATGAGTGACAGTATTATCAGTTGTCAAATTGTACAAGAGATTGGTGCATCTTGTAATCGTCAGATGCAGAGAAAGGAGCAATACTTTATCAAATCATCCTTCAGTCACATGCAGGTAAAACGTTTTTATTCTAGTGCCTTCAAAAAGTATTCAGACCGACTTTTTCCACATTTTGTTATGTTACAGCATTATTCTAAAATTGATTAAATAAAACAATTAGCAATCTACACACAATACCTCATGGATTGGTTTTTGCTCTGACATACACTGTCAACTGTGGGACCTTGTATAGACAGGTGTGTATCTTTCCAAATCATGTCCAATCAATTGAGTTTTTGTAAAATTGTAAAAACATCAAGGATGATCAATGGAAACAGGATGCACCTGAGCTCAAAGTCTCATAGCAAAGGGTCTGAATACTTATGTAAATAAGGTATTTCTGTTTCTCTTATAAATTTGCTTAAATTCCCAAAAACTGTTTTCACTTTGTCATTATGGGGTAGTGTCCAGATTGCTGCGCTTTTATATACAGTGGGGAGAACAAGTATTTGATACACTGCCGATTTTGCAAGTTTTCCTACTTACAAAGCATGTAGAGGTCTGTAATTTTTATCATATGTACACTTCAACTGTGAGAGACGGAATCTAAAACAAAAATCCAGAAAATCACATTGTATGATTTTTAAGTAATTCATTTGCATTTTATTGCATGACATAAGTATTTTATCACCTACCAACCAGTAAGAATTCCGGCTCTCACAGATCTGTTAGTTTTTCTTTAAGAAGCCCTCCTGTTCTCCACTCATTACCTGTATTAACTGCACCTGTTTGAACTCGTTACCTGTATAAAAGACACCTGTCCACACACTCAATCAAACAGACTCCAACCTCTCCACAATGGCCAAGACCAGAGAGCTGTGTAAGGACATCAGGGATAAAATTGTAGACCTGCACAAGGCTGGGATGGGCTACAGGACAATAGGCAAGCAGCTTGGTGAGAAGGCAACAACTGTTGGCGCAATTATTAGAAAATAGAAGAAAATAGAAGAAGTTCAAGATGATGGTCAATCACCCTCGGTCTGGGGCTCCATGCAAGATCTCACCTCGTGGGGCATCAATGATCATGAGGAAGGTGAGGGATCAGCCCAGAACTACACGGCAGGACCTGGTCAAGGACCTGAAGAGAGCTGGGACCACAGTCTCAAAGAAAACCATTAGTAACACACTACGCCGTCATGGATTAAAATCCTGCAGCGCACACAAGGTCCCCCTGCTCAAGCAGGCGCATGTCCAGGCCCGTCTGAAGTTTGCAATGACCATCTGGATGATCCAGAGGAGGAATGGGAGAAGTCATGTGGTCTGATGATTCAAAAATAGAGCTTTTTGGTCTAAACTCCACTCGCCGTGTTTGGAGAAGAAGAAGGATGAGTACAACCCCAAGAACACCATCCCAACCGTGAAGCATGGAGGTGGAAAACATCATTCTTTGGGGATGCTTTCTTGCAAAGGGGACAGGACGACTGCACCGTATTAAGGGGAGGATGGATGGGGCCATGTATTGCGAGATCTTAGCCAACAACCTCCTTCCCTCAGTAAGAGCATTGATGATGGGTCGTGGCTGGGTCTTCCAGCATGACAACGACCCGAAACACACAGCCAGGGCAACTAAGGAGTGGCTCCGTAAGAAGTATCTCAAGGTCCTGGAGTGGCCGAGCCAGTCTCCAGACCTGAACCCAATAGAAAATCTTTGGAGGGAGCTGAAAGTCCGTATTGCCCAGCGACAGCCCCGAAACCTGAAGGATCTGGAGAAGGTCTGTATGGAGGAGTGGGCCAAAATCCCTGCTGCAGTGTGTGCAAACCTGGTCAAGAACTACAGGAAACATATGATCTCTGTAATTGCAAACAAAGATTCTGTACCAAATATTAAGTTCTGCTTTTCTGATGTATCAAATACTTATGTCATGCAATAAAATGCTAATTAATTACTTAAAAATCATACAATGTGATTTTCGGGATTTTTGTTTTAGATTCCGTCTCTCACAGTTGAAGTGTACCTATGATAAAAATTACAGACCTCTACATGCTTTGTAAGTAGGAAAATCGGCAAAATCGGCAGTGTATCAAATACACTGTATATATATAAAAAATTTAAAAATATAAAAAATAAAAATGTTATTTTATTTCATCCATTTTAGAATAAGGCTGTAACGTAACAGAATGTGGAAACGGTCAAGGGGTCTGAACTTTAATATGCACTTTAATATGCTTGGGAACACTTTTTTTGGTGGGGGGGGGGGCAACTAATATCAACCCCGTAGTCATGCGTGGGTTTGTTCACCCGCAATTGCTAATAACCCATCCTCAACCACCCAACTATAAGTGACTTAGTGAAAATCTCGACCCTAACCCGCTAATATAGAAAATGCGCTTTAACGCTACAGTCAGAGGTGGCAGAACAATCTTTTTGACAGGGGGCATAAAAAAATTTGGGGCCTGATCTAGATATGGTAAAATATCTGACATTTTGGTAGGCTATTTGCTAGTCAATTTGTCTATAATTAGATACATGCTACTTCTCCTGTCATTATGTTGCCCTTGAAGACTAAATATACCCTTGCTCACCAGAATGTCAGAAATCAATAGAATGAATTTTAACCTTTTAACGAGGCAAGTTAGTTAAGAACAAATAGTTATTTACAATGATGGTCTACTCCCCGGGAACAAACCCTCCCCTAACCCGGACAACGGTGGGCCAAATGTGCGCCGCCCTACGGGACTCCTGATCACGGCCGGTTGTAACATAGCCTGGGAATGAACCAGGGTTTGTAGTGACACCTCTAGCACCGCAATGCGTTTCCTTAGACTGAAGCATCCTTCCGGGTGGCACAGCAATCTGCTTCAATCTAGTTGACATGGGTAAAGTTCTGTAATTTCTGCTTCTTTTGCAGAGCACAGACATTAGGGACCAGGGAGAAAATGCTAAACAAAACAACAAAAAATGTGAAGGATTAACTGTGCAAAATGTCCAAATGGCATCAGTCTGACCGGTTGTAAGAAAACAGAAAGCTGTGAAAACGACCCACAATGTTTCTGATAGTTTATCAACCTCAAAATATGCATCCATGCCGAACTGAAAACTTATCAGCTTATTTGATTCTGATAAAGATAGCACCTCTACAGACTGTATCAAACTACGTATTCGCCCTCTCTCAAGATGCCGAAATAAATAAATCCTATTCTCCACTCCTGCTCCCGAGTCAAAATGTAGCCTACATTTGGTGTATACATTTTACGGCAAGAAATTGTTAATTCTGCTGGTTAACATTAAGGCTATGTGAGAGGTTATAGACATACAGTCATTGTCCAGATAACAAATTCCATTTAACACATTTGAACCGCAGGCTACAAACAGAAATCCCATAATTTAAATTCCTCAAACATACAAGTATTTTACACCATTTTAAAGCTACACTTGTTGTAAATCCACCCAAGGTGTCCGATTTCAAAAAGGTTTTACGACGAAAGCACACCAAACGATTATGTTAGGTATGAGCCAAGTCACAGAAAAAGACAGCCATTTTTCCAGCCAAAGAGAGCAGTAACAAAAAGCAGAAAGAGATAAAAAATTAATCACTAACCTTTGATGATCTTCATCAGATGACACTCATAGGACTTCATGTTACACAATACATGTATGTTTTGTTCAGTAAAGTTAATATTTATATAAAAAAATCTGAGTTTAGGCGGGACGCTACTGTCTCACTTGGCAAAAAGCCTGAGAAAATGCAGAGCGCCATATTCAAATTAATTACTATGAAAATTACTATAAAATCAAACTTTCATTAAATCACACATGAAAGATACCAAATTAAAGCTACACTGGTTGTGAATCCAGCCAACATGTCAGAATTCAAATAGGCTTTTCGGCGAAAGCATACGATGCTATTTTCTAACCCTCCAGGCACGACACAAAACGCAGAAATAAAAATATAATTCATGCCTTACCTTTGACGAGCTTCTGTCGTTGGCACTCCAATATGTCCCATAAACATCACAAATGGTCCTTTTGTTCGATTAATTCCGTCGATATATATCCAAAATGTCCATTTATTTGGAGCGTTTGATCCAGAAAAACACAGGTTCCAACTTGCTCAAACGTGACAACAAAATCTCTCAAAGGTTACCTGAAAACTTTGCCCAAAAATTTGAAACTACTTTTGTAATACAACTTTAGGTGTTTTTTAATGTTAATAATCGATAAAATTGAAGACGGGATGATCTGTGTTCAATACAGGATTAAAACCAACCATAGCATGACTTCTGCTCAAGCGCTTCGATCAAACAGGACACCTAGAGTGACTCGACTTCAAGATGGCCGTATTTCTTCATTACACAAAGGAATAACCTCAACCAATTTCTCAGGACTGTTGACATCCAGTGGAAGCCGTAGGAACTGCAAGCAAGTCGCTTAGAAATCTGGTTTCCCAATGAAACCTCATTGATAAGAGAGTGACCTCCCCCCCCAAAAATCTGAATGGTTTGTCCTCGGGGTTTCGCCTGCTAAATAAGTTATGTTATACTCACAGACATG
Source organism: Salvelinus sp. IW2-2015 (assembly GCF_002910315.2). Classification (NCBI taxonomy): domain Eukaryota; kingdom Metazoa; phylum Chordata; class Actinopteri; order Salmoniformes; family Salmonidae; genus Salvelinus; species Salvelinus sp. IW2-2015. Next base: position 16,626,495 of record NC_036863.1, read on the forward strand.
ATTCAAACAGTTTTATCAACTTCAGAGTGTTTTCTATCCAAATCTACTAATAATATGCATATCTTATTTTCTGCGGATGAGTAGCTGGCAGTATAATTTGGGTATGCTTTTCATCCAAACGTGAAAATGCTGCCCCCTACCCTAGAGAAGTTAACTTGGGTCAAACGTTTCTGATACCCTTCCACAAGCTTCCCACAATAAGGTAGGTGAATTTTGGCCCATTCCTCCTGACAGAGCTGATGTAACAGTCAGGTTTGTAGGCCTCCTTGCTCGCAAACGCTTTTTCAGTTCTGCCCACAAATTTTCTATAGGATTGAGGTTAGGGCTTTGTGATGGCCACTCCAATAGCTTGACGTTGTTGTCCTTAAGCCATTTTGCTACAACTTTGGAAGTATGCTTGGGGTCATTGCCCATTTGGAAGACCCATTTGCGACCAAGCTTGAACTTCCTGACTGATGTCTTGAGATGTTGCTTCAATATATCAACATAATTTTCCTCCTCATGATGCCATCTATTTTGTGAAGTGCACCAGTCCCTCCTGCAGCAGAGCACCCCCACAACATGATGCTGCCACCCCCGTGCTTCACGGTTGGGATGGTGTTCTTCGGCTTGCAAGATTCCCCCTTTTACCTCCAAACATAATGATGGTCATTATGACCAAACATTTCTATTTTAAAACCAGAGGACATTTCTCCGAAAAGTACAATCTTTGTCCCCATGTGCAGTTGCAAACCGTAGTCTGGCTTTTTTATGGAGAATTTGGAGCAGTGGCTTCTTCCTTGCTGAGCGGCCTTTCAGGTTATGTCGATATAAGACTCGTTTTACTGTGGATATAGATACTTTTGTACCCGTTTCCTCCAGCAATTTCACAAGGTCCTTTGCTGTTGTTCTGGGATTTATTTGCACCAAAGTACGTTCATCTCTAGGAGACAGAACGAGTCACCTTCTCGAGCGGTATGACGGCTGCGTGGTCCCATGGTGTTTATACTTGTGTACTATTGTTTGTACAGATGAACGTGGTACCTTCAGGCGTTTGGAAATTGCTCTCAAGGATGAACCAGACTTGTGGAGGTCTACAATTTATTTTCTGAGGTCTTGGCTGATTTCTTTAGATTTTTCCCATGATGTCAAGCAAAGAAGCACTGAGTTTGAAGGTAGGCCTTGAAATACATCCACAGCGCCACCTCCAATTGACTCAAATTATGTCAATTAGCCTATCAGAAGCTTCTAAAGCCATGACATAATTTTCTGGAATTTTCCAAGCTGTTTAAAGGCACAGTCAACTTAGTGTATGTAAACTTCTGAGTCACTGGAATTTGATACAGTGAATTATAAGTGAAATAATCTGTCTGTAAACAACTGTTGGAAAAATGACTTATGTCATGCAAAGTAAATGTCCTAACCAACTTGACAAAACTATAGTTTTTAACAAGACATTTGTGGAGTGGTTGAAAAACGAGTTAATGACTCCAACCTAAGTGTATGTAAACTTCAACTGTATCTATGATAACTTTTCTGCCCGTTACCCCACAAAATTGCCGATTGCTGTGAAGGCAATTTGGCGTGGATACAGTTAGGCCCTAATGCTTAGGCTTACGCACTAATACCAGATAGTCTAAAATAATGAAAGAAAAACCTCAATGTAGCCTATAGATATAAAAAGGCAAAATAATTATACATTTATGAATGTACGGCATTGTTTTCCATTTATTCAAACTGCCCGCCACCCACATGATATTTCATGACCCTAAACCCGCCCGCCCCACGGATATAACCCAGGAGCTGCAGGTTATGAGTCAACCCGCGAATCACTAGAACCCTGATAGACACTGACTATTTAAAGTAAAACTGAAAACCTAATTGTAAGCCCGTTCAGCAGGAATAGTTAAATTTAAGTTGATTCTCCGGTAGCTTACTTTTATTCTGGTGTGAGACAAATCGATCTGCAAGTCGAACATGGTGAGATTGTAGACTGCTAAATTGATAGCGCAGTTTGTTTAGGAGATGCATCTAACTAGCTATGTTACATGCTGATAATGTCTTTACTATTGTTGTGTGTAGCTACGTTTGCTAGCCAGACAGCCCATACAGACCATTGCATTGTGGATTTGGTAGGCGACATTGTCGGCAACAATTTTCCATGTCGCTACCAACCTTATTATAATTATTATAATTATAATTGTCCACAAAAAATTGTTCTCACAGTGTTATTTAACACTGTAAATTAAAGGAATGTGTGGTTTTGTGTGAATTTTTCCTTTAAACATTTGAATCATGGGGGCCGCTGCGTATTGGTGAATTGTTACATCCCTAATGAAGATTGTTAGCGGAATATGCTAGCTGTTCCCATAGACTTCCAGTCATTGAGCCAAAGACTATCCATTTAAATGCGCCACTTGCCAGGAATATACAGTACCAGTCAAAAGTTTGGACACACCTACTCAATCAAGGGGTTTTTCTTTCATTTTTACTATTTTCTACATTGTAGAATAATAGCGAAGACATCAAAACTATAAAATAACACGTGACCTGTTTCAGGAAACTAGGCGTATGTCGCGGGTCACTACTTCACAGGAGAGTCAATTCAATGTAAACTTTTTTGGGGCAGAATTCCAATCTAGAACATGTGAACTTTCATGTGCCTTAATAACAAACCTATATGCCATCTCTAAATATGAATAAAATTGTTAAAATTACGAGCCTAGTTGGTTTAGCCACAGTATGAGACATTAAAATTCCAGCTAGCCAAGATTGGCTAAGATAATGAGTGGGCTGGAAATGCCAAGAGATGAGTTTGGATTGGTCTGCCATATAGCACGCTTCTGTCTAATTGACCTGGTCAGTACGTGTAGTACGTGTAGATTCCTGCAGAGTAGTAACGTCATGAGTTGTGATTATGGTTCATTGTTTAGCTAGCTACCGACATGTAACACAAAGATTCCACTATGCAAGTAACCATTTCGGGTTCATTTCGGGTTCATGAATTCAGTCTGGCCATCTACTTCGATTTCAGAGCACTCTCATCTGAGTGTGCCAGAGCGCAGAATAATGACGAAATTACAAACGCTCAACACCCGTTGAATATGGCCTGTGTCAGTAAACATCGGCAAAAAAGCGTCTAGTGTGCGCTCTGAACTCGCCAAGAGCAAAACGCTATGAATTTACAAACGGACAATCTGACAGCACAGTTGTAGTCACCAACGCTCTGGATAACAGCCTAACCAGCTATGCTAGGGAGAGTAATGATCAGTAAACTGTTCTCTCATTTGTGTCTGGAAGTAGCTAGCAAGTTTTGGTGCTTCACTGCTGTTAGAGCAGATCGCTCGGATCAACTCAAAGAGATGGGTGGGGGTAAAGCTTAAGAGGGTGTGAACGATTCTGAATGGGTGTACACAAAGGGCTCTCCAGTAAAAGTACCAACACATTCAAAGGCCATTTTCTCAAAAGTGAGTTTACAAATTTATCAACTCTCAAAGCAAAATTACCTTCCCATTGTTCCTCAACTGTAGTGTATGATATACAGTGGTGTAAAGTACTTAAGTATTTTTTACTTATGTATATATCTTTTTTTCCTAATATTTATATTTGACAACTTTTACTTCACTACATTCCTAAAGAAAATTATGCACTTTTACTCCATACATGGTCCAATTCACAGACTAATCAAGAGAACATCCCTGGTCATCCCTACTGGCTCTGATCTGGTGGACTCACTAAACACAAATGCTTTGTTTGTAAATTATGTCAGTGTTGGAGCATGCCCCTGGCTAGCCGTAAATGTTTAAAAAAAATACATATGGTGCCGTCTAGTTTGCTTAATATAAGGAATTTGAAATTATTTATACTTTTCCTTTTGACACTTAAGTACATTTGAGCAATTTCATTAACTTTTGATACTTAAGTATATTTTAAAACAAATACTTTTAGACTTACTCAAGTAGTATTTTACTGGGTGATTTTCACTTGAGTCATTTTCTATTAAGGAATCTTCACTTTTACTCAAGTATGACAATTGTGTACTTTTTCCACCAATGATGATTTACCATTTTGTAGCTGAGTCTCTACTTTTATCCAATGTAAAAAACAAAATTTCAAGTTTAAAAATGTGCAAATTGCCTGCTGCTTGGCAATCCACTTCTCTGCTCCCTTGGCAGATTAATTTATAATCTGTAAAGGAAAGAAGAGCAACAAGAAGTGAGGGAATTGAGCAAAGAATCTTTGACAGTTACAAATCAGGTTAAAGACGAGGCGAAGTCTCCACAGGAATGTAGGCCAGTTATCGTAGTGGCAGAAAAGCCCCAAAAAGATTGAAACATAGGCAATCAAAACATTTCAAAATGCCTTTTATGCAAAGATATTGCTAGATATTTATACTGTATAAAATAGGATACTATTGTATGGTTGCTACTTGAAAAGACAGAGACCTTCTGCATTCATCCATTAAGTGGCAGGCACAAATTAAACTTGACGCCCATAGAATGGGTACAGTAGAAGTTTCTGAATGGGGTACAGTACTGGCTGCGAGAATCGTCTGACCCTTGTGTTCCCACCCTCTGGCTGCCGCGCCCAAAGCCTGACGTCATCCTACCATGCTGCAGCTCAGACAATGAACAGTGTTCCGGGAAAAAAGTTGGGCATGGTGGGAAACAATGTCATAGTCCCCCATTCATCCCACTCTCTCCCAAGCTCTCTCCCGCATATCTTTCTCATTAGCACTGACCTGGCATGAATGGAGACCATTATTTGTCAGTCTGTGAGGGTGGCCGATCCACCATCCCCCGCCCACTAATAATTGCTCACTTACCTGAACCTTCTACCAGGCCTTGTCTGTGTTTTTTTTCTACAGAGAGTGCTCCCCTTCGTCATTTTTATTACTGTCACAGTCAGACACTCCGGCGGCGCGTCTTACAACCCCATCGCTCTCATTTTGCTTTAACTTCTTATGGCTGCAATCCCGCTAGCGGGATGATATGACAACAGCCAGTGAAAGTGCAGGGCGCCAAATTCAAAAAACAGAAATCTCATAATTAAAATTCCTCAGACATACAGTGGGGAGAACAATATTGAGTACACGTGCCCGTATTTTGCAGGTTTTCCTACTTTACAAAGCTGTAGAGGTCTGTAATTTTTATCAATGGGTACACTTCAACTGTGAGAGACGGAATCTAAAACAAAAATCCAGAAAATCACATTGTATGATTTTAAGTAATTCATTTGCATTTTATTGCATGACATAAGTATTTAACACCTACCAACCAGTAACAATTCCGCGCTTCCAGACCTGCTTTAGTTTTTCTTTAAAAAGCCCTCCTGTTCCTCCACTCATTACCTGTATTAACTGCACCTGTTTGAAACTCGTTACCTGTATAAAAGACACCTGTCCACACACTCAATCAAACAGACTCCAAACCTCTCCACAATGGCCAAGACCGCAGACAACTGTGTAAGGGACATCAGGGATAAAATTGTAGACTGCACAAGAGGCTGGGATGGGCTACAGGACAATAGGCAAGCAGCTTGTGAGAAGGCAACAACTGTTGCGCGCAAATTATTAGAAAATGGAAATAAGTTGAAGATGACGGTCAATCACGCATCGGTCTGGGCCGCCATGCAAGATCTCACCTCGTGGGGCATCAATGATCATGAGGAAGGTGAGGGATCAGCCGAGAACTACACGGCAGGACCTGGTCAACGACCTGAAGAGAGCTGGGACCACAGTCTCAAAGAAACCATTAGTAACATACTACGCCGTCATGAATTAAAATCCTGCAGCGCACGCAAGGTCCCCCTGCTCAAGCCAGCGCATGTCCAGGCCCGTCTGAAGTTTGCCAAATGACCATCTGAATGATCCAGAGGAGAATGGGAGAAGGTCATGTGGTCTGATGAGACAAAAATAGAGCTTTTTGGTCTAACT